>NW_015623656.1:481362-501832 GCF_001515625.1 Sinocyclocheilus rhinocerous
TTGTCAGAGATTGATACTGTGTAAAACTTACTCGGGTTATGGCTTATTGTAGCCTTCCAAAAGGTAATTAGCATTGTTGTTGCGCTACATGTCTCTCTGTGTTGGAAGCCGTAAGGAGGTGGGTGCTATTTTATTTGTGAATCTTTTTCTCTTGTTTTTGCTTAGTTAGGGAGTTAGCGTACATTTCTGTTGTTAATTTTCTTTTGTTTTGTCAGTTTAGACAGTTTTACTCCTTAATTAGTTAGAGGGTCCTCTTGTTTGTTGTTTTGGCCTTTCCCCCTCCTGAAGTCTATTTTGCTTCCTATTTTACTTTGTCATTTGGAAATTTTGGAAATAAAATACTTTATTTTGGAACTTGACGTGTCTGTTGTGCTGGGCAGGGGACTGGTACTCACTCACCCCAACCAAATTTATGTTTACTTTTCTCTGTTACCCCCTTACCCTAGACCCTTACATCTGGGACGTAACAAAACATTTTCTTTGGCGTAAAATGCACAATAAGGCCAGGAGTGTGTGTTCGAGTAAATGGGGTTAATGTTGGGTTATATGCTGAACTACAAACTCGTCAACAAATCCTTTTCAAATGTGTACAAATTGCTAAATACTTGTGACAATATATTATTACTATATTATTTGTGACTCATTAAGATGAGTTCAGTCCATTCTAAATGAGTTTCATCTATCAAGGTTAACCAGACATAAACAAGGCACAGTGCATGGAGAGTCTGCCAGTGACTGGATATGCAGATTTTCCTCACAGTTTAGTTCTCTCAGGACCGTAGGAAGCTGATGGGAACAAAAATTGCCATCACGCTGATGATGAACGGCACCAAAACAGAACTTCACAAGATCAATGACGCACTGCTATGGGATGAATTTAGTTTCGTTACTGCAGGTTTTCATTTCAAGCTGTTATTTATGGTATGCGGTAGGTGACTAAAGAGGAATTTGAAGGCTTAAAAAAAAAAAAAAAACTTTCTCCAGACTCAATCCACTCTGACCAAACACATTTGCCCTCTTTTTCTGCTCTAGCTGCTTTATTTCCTCTGCTGTTATTTAAAGAAAATGACTTCTTTAAGAGGTCTTCAGCTCTTTCCTTCATTCATCTTTAAATCATTGCTAATAATGCCGGAGGGAATCATTTCAGTTTATCATTAAAAGAGCAAAAATAACCGCGCGCGAGAGGAGGTTACCAGTCGGCCCCTCAGGAAAGGAGTGTTATATAATATTACATCAGAATCTTCTCTAGACTGCAGGTGAGATCAGCTAAATTACATTTGTTTGTGTGTTCAGAGTTCACAACTCAACCTGCAAACAAACCACTGGGAGGACACTCCAGTTAGGGTGAATCTTACGAAGAAATGTTTGTAACTCCAAAATAAAATCAAAAATGGTTTATTTATTTATAGTTTAAAACCATGCTAGCTTCCACTGCTATATTCATGGCGTAATGTTAAGAAATTAATGAAATTTGAATGGTCTAAGGCTGTAATATGGAAATAAACACCTATACTCTTATTTTTTTGTTTCTAAATTCTGACTCAAAGTTTATTCTATACATAACTGACAAACACTATAATTATGTATTGAGGATTTATTTCTTTTTTTTTTTGTGTGTAGTTTACTTTTGTATTCGGTGTTGGGGGGTAGTGTGGGAAAATATTTGTTTCTATTCTCCTGTATCTTTATCCTTTTATTATTATAAAAGTTCAATAAATATTAAGCAAAAAAAAAAAACATACTAAAAAATAATTACTTTAAAGGGTTAGTTCACCCAAAAATGAAAATTAGCCCACAAATTACTCACCCTCAAGTCATCCTAGGTGTAAATGAGTTTCTTCTTTCAGACGAATCCAGTTGGAGTTTTATTAAAAATTGTCTTTGATCTTTCAAGCTGTTTAATGCCACTCAGTGGGTGTTGCATGCATCAGTCCAATAAAAAGCGCCCATCCATTAAAAAAAATTTAAAAATAAAAAAAGTGTCTCACACGGCACCGGGGGGTGAACAAAGGCCTCCTGTAGCGAATCGATGCGTTTTTGTATGAAAAATATCCATATTCAAAACGTAATAATCACTTTAATGTAGCTTGCGCCAACAGTTGAACACGGAAGCAGCTCCGGGCGGATGACGTATGAGGTCAGCTTTGCGCATGCGCCGCTCAGAAGTGACGAACGCGGAAGCGCAGGGGAGAGATCAAAACAAAACAACAATCACTTATTAGAAGTACAAAACAAAGATTTGTAAAGAAGAATGTCGGAGGATTTCGATATAAGCCATCTTTAAGACTATTTTTACTAAAAAAAATGAGAATAAATAACTACAAAGAAAAGCTGAATTAAATGTGAAATTGACAAAAAAAATCAGAAATTGTATATTCTTGTAAAACATACTCCAATTACCTTTGTTTTATTTACAACTGTGGAAAATATACTTTTATGTAATATGTAAATATACTAATACAATATGATTCAAGGTCCATCCTCTTCACGTCAGTATTTTAATCATCCTGAGTCCTGACCGGGTTTATTTTACAAGCAGACAGTTCATTATTTATTTTCTTCTGGTAAGAAACGATAAGCCAATAATTATTTTTATGTTCTAGCCGATAACTGATAAATAGCCTGTATTAAAATTATGCAATTTTTTCAAAATAAATTAAAAAACGCTAACTAAAATATAACAATAACTACAATAAATTTTAAAACTGCTAGTGAATTTAGACGCCACAACATAATATGAAAATTGGATATTCATTTTGTGATTTTAAAATGTTACATTTAACAGTGTTATTATATTATTGGTGTTTTTAAAGATTAAACTAAGTGAGAAATACAAGAAATGAGAATCTTATATTGACTGATACCAATCATTAAAAATAAATGTACTGACATAAAACCATCCCTAGTTGAAATTATGTGATGAGAGAGAAATTCAACTAGCAAAAGTTTGACCACAGAATGCGGAGACTGACCAATTAGAATTAAATATAAGCTATAATGAAATTTCGTATTTGTTTCATATGAATTTTGGGTAAAATATAACTTGGACACATTCTAGATCCTGATCCCAGGACAAACATGATAATATTTGCTCAACACACACCTTATAATGCGGAGATCTCTTGGTCTCTATTGATTGTGAGTTTGCTATATCAAGTATGTTAAACTAACAACATCCTCAAAGGTGCTGCCCATGGCCACAAGCACAGTGGACACTGATTGGTAGTACACACAACCTCGGTGTAAATGTGAGAGCGGGCCAGCCTCAGTTGTGCAGGGTGTGTATGTGGCTGGAGGCAGGCTGTGCTAATAAAAGGTGTGGAGTGAGAAACTCAAGGGAACTCCGGCAGCAGGAGAGGAGTAATTGGGCTTTGCTGCATCATTAAGCTCCGTTAGGCACAGTCACACCATCAGAGGCTCCATCAAAAACCTGACGACGAGGGTGAAATTTGTAGAGCACAATAGGAGAAGAGTTGCAGCTCTGCAGCCGGTTCATTAATAATAAACGTAAGATACCGCTTACGGAAAGGAAAAACTGTCAAAAGTGTGAGAAATAACCATTATTGAAAAATAGGTTTACTATAACGCAGGTGACACTCTGCCAGCACTGAGGACCTAATTACCATCAGGGCCTTGGTTTTTTTTGAGAGATGAAAAACACTGAGACGTATTCAATTAAAGCAGCCGGGAAAGCAGGAAACAACTGTCCATCATCAGGGAAATGGGACATAACAGTAATCTGTGAAGGGCTTGTAGCTAGTGCGCTTATTTAAAGCTAGCTGTTGAACTTTGCAAAGCTATTTTAACTTTAAATACAAAGAGATGGAGTTTTACGAGGTTATACTTAAGATTAAGGATCAAAAGTTTGGGGTTGGCAAGATTTTTTTGAAAGAAGCCTCTTTTGCTCAACAAAGGCAGCATTTATTTGATCAAAAATGTATTAATATTGAAGAATATTATTACAATTTGAAATTACTGTTTTCTATTTCAATATATTTTAAAATGTAATTTATTCCTGAGATCAAAGCTGAATTTTCAGCCTCATTACTCCAGTCTTCAGTGTCACATGATGCTTCAGAAATCATTCTAATATGCTGATTCGGTGCACAAGAAACAGGATTTTATTAATAGAAAGTTCAAAGGGACGATTTAGAAAGCTTTTGTATCATTATAAATGACTTTACTGTCTCTTTTGATCAATGTAATGATTTTTTTGATGATTAAAATTACTAATTTCTTAAAAATAAAATAAAAAAAATTTAAACATCAGGAATGCTTTTTTTTTTTTTTTTTTTTTTTTTAGTGTTTTTTTTTTTAGACATTCATGGACATAAAGCTGTCAGTGACCTCCAAGAAAGTTGGTTTAAATCCAAAATAGGAGCAATGAAATTTGAGGCAAACAGTAAAAATCTCAATAAAACTTTCACACCAAAAAAGTTTTGCGAGCTAAAAGCTACAAACAAAAACTTAGGCTAGATGCCAAACGACAAACAGGAATAGGAAATGACGGCACAGCAACTACCCACAACAACATTATAGAGGCGAGTATTGCATGAAAACCACTCACATTTTCATCAGAAACATTAGTTGTAAATATAACAAGAACAGGAAATGTACAAGGACATTCAAATTTAATAAAGTGAAGCAGACCGATCAAAAAAAATTAAAAGAAAATGAAAAATTGTGTGTATGCATTTACGCAGATACCCATTGTACAGCATCTTTCATTTCGGTCACATACATCTTTCTTTGCGTGAGTGAATAACACAGGCAGGTTAAGGCCATGCTGTACCTTGTTTAGTCAGAGCATCTCTCAAGGCTGGAGTGATCATCTCTCTCCGCTCCTCCTCTGACTCGCTCTTCCTCACTCCATTCTGCTTTGACAGCTTCACCCTCTGGGAGTCCTCTTCATCTCCCTCCATCCTCTGCAGCACATACAACCACAAAGAAAAAAAAGACACAAAACCAGTCACGTTAAAAAAAAAACCTCATTCATTCATACAACCTAGTCACAGTTACACAACCTGCCATTGTGCATCAGAGGAACCAACAGAGGCTGAACCTTTAACATATTATTAAAGTACATAACTAAAGTGATCAAATTTACTTTTTTAATCAATTTACTTACTAATGTGCATAACTCAGAGGCATATAATGATTTTACTGTCATACGAAGTAGCCCAGGCGAGTTTTAATCATTGTACAAAACCTTGGAGTCGATTGTTCAGCTGACAACATTGAAAATACATCTCCCCAAAACATTTCCAGTTGGGAAAAACTTACACATGTATAGCCTAATGAACAGACTCTACTTATATCCCTCACAGCTACTTTCTCATAAGAATCAAAGTAAATATTATGCCTAACTTGACTAAAGTCTTGACATAGCACCACACATCTTTCCTTTATTAAAGATGCAATTTTTTAGGAAATGAAAGAGGTTTACTATTTATCAGATATCACATCGCATATTTAAAAACTCCACAGAGCTTAATTTCATATTGAACTGTAATTATGTAATTGATTTCATAAATCAAAGACTTGGAAACAGATACTGCTTTGAAAATAATGGCACTAATGGGATGGTTTAAACAGAAATGACACTTACAGCCATATGGTTCTGAGGAAACACACTGATGAAGGTCTTGGACTACTATCACTGAACTTCAGCACTCAAGCGCTCTTATGCGAACAGACTGCATTAAACTTTATTGCGATTCCAGGCTGCACAGGTTCCAGAATATACAATCTGCTGGAAATCAAGTCTGACTTATAGTTCCTGCTCCTTTTCCTCAAATGTTATTATTCCATATTTCTTTCCATACATATGGCGGCATTGGCAATTTTTTTCCACACTAAAAGGTCAGAGGCAGTCTGGCTTCAGATTCAGACAAAGGGCTGTATTCGGCAGATGAAGGGAATTATCAGGCAAGCTGGATGCCATAGGTCACATTAGATGCTCTACGCAGGATATTCAAAAGGACATGTAAGAAATGTGCAGTATCTACCAAAGAATGAATTACTAAAAAAACAACATATGACAAAGGTTATGTTCTTACCATACCCTAGATTAAATAATAGACTTCAAATGTAAAAAAAAAAGAAAAGGAAAAAAAAAAAAAAAGGACAAAAAAAAAAAACAGACATCACTTAACAAAGTGCATAACAAAACATAACAAAAACACCACACACAAAATCAAGAAAATCACAAAACCCAAACATAAAAACCCCTCGTTTTCAGGCTGATCTAGCTAATCTGCATGCATGCAAACTGGAGTTTATTTAATCTTTCTATCAAAAAATGTCTCTGTAGGGCTTCTATTCCTACAGCTATTTTCTATATTTATTTATCTTTTTTATATTTATTTTCCTACGAGTGGCACATCTCTGCCCCATCATACTGTCTATGCTTTGTTTTGCATTCCAGGACAAAACTTTGAGGTCCCTCAACATCCGGGCTGAGAAACAGGTGCTGAAGCAGTCGCTGTTTCAGTGTTTGTGTTTCTGTGACTTTGTTCATTTGTTCCAGAGTACACAATGTCCCTTGAGCAAAATCCAACAACAAGAGCGGGTGGAAGGCACCAGGTGGGGTTGGACTGGCAAGCGGACATTATGCCCTTTCACAGCGAGACCTGTCGTGGAACTGCCACGCACAACGTAGAGTTGACTAGGCTGCAATCTGTCACCCAAGATTCATCTCGCCGTCTCTGCGCTTTCGTCTCTACTGCAGCGCGGCGGCTCTCCGCACCCCTCCTCCTTCAGACTGACAGAACCGGAGCAGCTATCTTCAGCTGGAAACGCTCCATTTCCCACAAACCACCCATGCAAGTGACAGTGGTGATGCAGGCAGTGGCCATGCAGAGTTCAGGCTGAGCAGCTGACACATTAAGACTGACAGCCAGCTAAAATGACGGCAAGCCTCTCCGGCTGCCGCCCATCCCACACGGGCCGTTGTGGCCGCGGGACAATGCCTGTCCATGAGCTGTTATCTCAATTTCCACCTTGCTAATACTAAGCAGTGAAAACATAGCCTCGATCCACACCTGCACTAAATCTATGCATGACATTAAAGCGTGTGCTCTAAGGTGGTATGGGTTTACATATTATAATTTTAAGACTCAGCGAACTATCAGGATAATGTCTCACATAGGAGCTTAAAAGAAACAGTTCACCTAAAAATTCACAAACTGTCATTATCTACTCACTCTGTTCCAAAACTAAATGCACCTACGCTATGGAACACAAAAAGGAATACTTTCGGGGGAATCTACATATCTTTAACAGTAGTGTGACCATTGTGTGAAGATTCTTTAAAAAATAAATAAATAAATACAATTGTTTTGTTTTACAGAACAAAGAAAGTCGTACAGGTTTGAAATGACATGAGGGTGAAAGATTAATTTTTATTTTTCGTGGTACTCTCGTGAATGGTGGCAGATGGTGACACGGAAGAAGAATTGTTCAAGTTGTTTTCTTTGCACACAAAAAGTAATCTCGTAGCTTCATAAAATTATGGTTGAACCACTGATGTCACATGGACTATTTTAAAGGGGTGGTTGATTGCGATTTTCACTTTTTTAACGTTAGTTAGTGTGTAATGTTGCTGTTTGAGCATAAACAATATCTGTAAAGTTACGAAGCTGAAAGTTCAATGCAAACGGAGATATCGTCTTTTAAAATTCTGGTAGTTTAATGCCTACAAAAACGGCTCGTAGGGACTACAACAAGATACTTCCCGGGTTTGTGACGTCACAAACCCAGATAAACCCCGCCCTCAGTAAAAGGCAGAAAAGGGGGCGAGGCCATGCTGCGCTGCTGTAGAGAAGAGGAAGAGAAAACTAGAGGTGCACGTAAAAATCTATTCATATATGAATCGCGATTCTGTCTTCTAATGATTCTAATGGATTCACAAGTTTCAAAATCAATGTTCTAAAGCAGCGGTTCTTAATACTGTTCCTCGCGTTCCCCTGCTCTGCACACGCTCTGCATCTCTCTCTCGCTCTCAGCTCAGCTCCAACAATGAACTGTTCCATTTATACACTTATTTTCACATAGCTATGAGAAGCGTTATACATGGGCGCGAGTGCAATTGCCATACTGTATTAAAGCTTTAATCAGGATAAAACATATATTAAAAGCTAACATAAGCAGTAGCATTTACAAATAACAGCATATCTAAAAGTATGACACAACAAAAAACATAGGCCTACCATTAAAAGCTGTGTTTGCACAGGTTCTGCACGATCCTCTTCAATAATATCCTCTGCTTCTCAATCGGGCTCAAACTGATAAGCGATATTAACGACGCCGTTGTTTACAATACAACCGGAGCACATGCCGCTGAGGTGAGGGGCGGGACGTTTAGACGCGCATTAGGGGCGGTTTAGCCAATCACAACACATGGGGCCAGCTAACCAATCAGAGCCCATCGCCTATTTCTGAGGGCAGGGCTTCATAAAAACAGGAAAAGATCAGCACTTTTCTCAGAGAAGGGACAGAGCGGTGTGGAATAAAGGTAAATTATGTGAAAAATAATGCGTTTTTTTTTTTTTCAAACTAAGCATTAACACATGTTAGACTGCACCCCATAAACACAATCAAGCCCTTTAAAGGGTTAGTTCACCCCAAAATGAAATTCTGTCATTAATTACTCACCCTCATGTCGTTCCAAACCCGTAAGACCTTTGTTCATCTTCAGAACACAAATTAAGATATTTTGATGGAATCTGAGAGCTCTCAGACCCTGCATAGACAGCAACGCAATTGTAATGTTCCCAGGTCCAGAGACATAGTAAGGACATTGGTAAAACAGACCATGTGACATCAGTGGCTCAACTTCAGTTTTGCGGAGCTACGAGAATACTTTTTGTGTGCCAATACAAATTAATTTGTGCCAATACTTATGAGTACACTAACATATAGATGGTCTTTCAGGGGGGTTTTAAGGGAGCAGTGTGCACATTTTACACCACCAGGCAGTAGCTCCATATGAAACTGCAAAAAAAGGATGATTTCAAAAATGTTTTTGCCATTAGTAGAATAAACCTTCTCTAAACTCACACCAATGGTCAAGACAATGTAACAAACGTAGGGACACTCCAACAATGCAGAAACTGCCACAGAGCCACACATATATCAAAAGAACCTATGAATGGCTTATGCATTGTATCTGCACATCAAGCTGAGATAGGACCAATTATTTTAAATTACACTCATTATCTTTAAGGTCAGAAACACTATCATTATATATCATTATATAGAATCATTATTGAGATCAAAAATAAGAAATGCACATCTATTTATAAATCACAACTAAAGCAGTGCAGATAATAACAGTAATGCAAGGTCAGGTCTGCATCAGTAAAGCCTAGATACAATATGTCTCTGATGCCATCTGGAGCCAAAGCGGAGTAATTCTACATACACAAGACCCAGATCTACACAAACTTGACACTCTGCATTTTACAACAGTTGTCATTATTCCAGTGTGATTAATAAATTATTATACTCCACTAAGAATATGAATTATGCATGCATCTAATAATGTCTATATAATACATATAAATAATATGCTGAGAAATTTAGAATAAACTCTTTCAAAATGTATTCACTCAGAAAAATCGAACAGAGAAGAGCAACTGAAGATGTGAGTGACTTGAGAGATGCAACACGCCAATACAGAATCTAGTGATGGTGTGTTTCTCCTCTATGTTAAAGGTGAGATCTCCTCCTTGCTCCTCCTGACCTGACCTCGGTGAATGTGAAACAAATTCAGAGCCAAACAAACCAGCTTAGCTGGATCAACATAAATGCAACAACAGTGTTTGCTGACATGTTTCTTACGTGTTTGTCATTTTGGTTGGGCGTTGAGATGTGACTCAAACATACAGTAAAAGTCAGGCAGATGACACTTCAGTCAATAAATTAGAAAATAGTTGAAGTGTCTATGTCTTATCACAGCTAATTGTGCAGAAACAAAAATAAGTGGCACACTGTGGCATTAAAAAAATTATTGTTTGTTTGAGAATCACAACCAGCTGAAACCACAACACACTGGCTCAACCAATGGTGCGAGTTTGAGGCGGGACTATCTGATTGGCTGACCAATGGCAGATGGGGCGAGTGTTCAAGCAACCTGTCTGGATATTCTTCTAATCTGTTTGGTGACGTTAATGACACAAATGACACACTTCATCTATAAATCATGGCTGCACATTCATAAAAGGCATGAAATTCATAACACATTTCATTTCTGAAACATGATGGTTCGAGTAAAAGAACGGAGGATGGACATTTTATCCATCCTCATTTGACTGGATCTCAGATGTTTAACTATAATATTACTAGTTATAATTTTAGCCTGGCCACTCAGACATGGTTATGTCAATAGGGGAGAGAAAAAATTATTACATTGATAAAATTATTGGTTTTTAAGAAAATTTTTTTTTGAAATAATGATGAATTTGTCCGATTTTGATTAAATGTCTTTAAATGTAAATATTGGAGATGCCAATCAATTAAAAGTAAAGAGTTTAATCAAATCAATTACACTACCCTTAATAATCAAATTAACTGCATATATCAATATTTGCTGAGAAAAGCGATTAAATGTTTAAATTAAAATAATTAGATTAGCCACTTCCCTACATCTACATCTACATTCACATTCATCAGATGGGGCTGATGTTTAAGCATAAATCAACAAGATGGGATACAGTGATCAGTGTTTTTAAATGAGTTTTCTACGGTGGCCGAGAAGTGCTAAACAAATCACAATTCTGAAAACATCTATCTCCGCCACTGGAGCTGATGATTTACAGCCACTTTTAACTAAATGTAAATAGACACTCCGTATTTTTTATTCCATAGTAAGGGCAATTCATACAATACATTTAAACTGAGCTACTTTAATACCATCTCCGAACTTTCTACCACGACTCTGCTGTTCTTCGGCTGGTTCTTCCTGTATACGTTGATTGACAGATGTCTCGTCCAGTCAGCGGTGAGTAATCCCAAACCAATGGCGCTGTCTCAAACTATACCTACCTCTTCCGGTTTGTCTGATTTGTCATTGTGTTTTCTGACTTGTTAATTTGTTTTCGGATTTGTCGTTGTGTTTTCTGACTTGTTATAATGTTTTCTGAATTGTTGTTGTGTTTTCTGAATTGTTATTTTGTTTTTTAGACTTGCATTTGCGTTTGTAATTTGTTATTTTGTTTTCAGAATTGTGATTTGTTTTGCACTTCTCGGCCACCGTAGTTTTCACATATAATACACTTTAAATGAACCAAACCCAGTTCAGTTAGAGTGAACCAGAAAGGGAACCAGCTACAAGTGACTTTTTATGGCATTCACAATGCAAGTGGACAAAAAGAGCCGAAATTAACCATATATTGTATGATGAAAGATATAGTTCTTTGATCATTTGGGGTGTTCACATATGCATGCTATATTGGCCTTTTATATAGTTATATAGACCTTGTTATATAGACCGCTTTGAGTAGTTCAACTTTGTAAAACGTATCTCAAGATCCCTGCAATCCCCTGTAGCCTCACTGTTTCTGAACACAAATGCTTTTATTTTTGATAACTAATTATACAACATTAAAGGCGCAATAGGTGATTGTCTTCAGAAAAATTTTTTGTTATGCTGGTTGAAAGTCTCTTCACATCCCGATAGCAATCATTAAGTTAAGTGGTCTAAATGTATTAATATGTATTTATATATTCTGTGGAAGGCATAGGACCAAGAAATGTTCCTCCAATCAAAACGCTCGACTTTCCTACCTGCATATCAACATATGTATTTGCATACCTCTGCGCACTCTGTTCGCGCTGATGACGTATCACGTACGCTGTGCAGACAGAGCGAGAATGGCAGCCAAACATCAACAACCTGACCTTCCTTCCTGGTATTTACTAACTGTACTATAAAGTTTTCTCACCGGTGAATGACACATGATGTATTGTAGTAATGTTGTCTCTGGTCGTCTGATCTGTTCGCGTTCGTGTGTTCAGGGGGTGTGGCTTTGGACGGTGATTTGTAGGGAGGGAGGGACGTTCGCTTTCAGTGCTATCAGGCTAAAGTTTCCAAGATCTCCTACTGCACCTTTAATGCATCAAACTGCCAGCCTTTGTAAATAAATCAATAATGCTATTAAATCCATCATGTTTTTTCAAAACCCCATTTGCTCTCTCCTGTAATTATCTGCCAGCTGAAACACATTCAACACATTCATGATATCATTTGATCTGCGTATCGGTTGACACAATCAACTGATTGCTTGAGCTGCAAACCATGCAAACCACAACATCTTCTGAAGCGGTTTAAACACGCATCCAATCCTGAAGGCATCCATAAAGGGCCCTTACTGGATTAAAGGGGGCTGGGATCCTCTCTGGTGCGAATAGGATGCGAGAGAGTGCGTATGCGTGTGTATAGGGAGATTTGTCTGTGCTTCTGTCTCATGAATCACTCCTGCGCACACAGGCCTGTAGAGTGGGCGTCAGTGATCACAGTTCACGGTTACGTAAGTCCTCCCAGCGCCTGCTGGAGCTGCTGTAGCAAACCATCTGCCACTCAGTCTCCTTCAATGGAGCCACTGCCGGTGTGTCTCCAGCACTCTGTCCTTTTAAAGGAATAGTTTGCCCAACTCTGTCATATTTACTCACCCTCGTGTCAGTACAAATCCATTCGCTGTCATTTCTTCTGTTTTCATGCCACACAATGACAACTCAGAGATCACCTCACGCTCTAAAATAGCAAAATGGCCCATACCATGCATATGCTACATTCCAAGTCCTAGCTTTGTGCAAGGACAAGATCACATTTAAAGGGATAGTTTAACCACAAATTAAAATTCTGTCATTATTTACTCACACTCATGTTATTCCAAACCTATAAGACTTTAAGACTTACGGTTTTGGAACAACAGGAGGGTGAGTAAATGATGACAACTTTCCTTTTTGAGTGCTCTATCCCTTTAAGTTGTTTTCCCTTGTGATCTTTTCCTTTGCCAAAGCTTATGTCTAGATTCAAAAATACTGTGTTGACACTAAAGGGATAGATCACCCCAAAATTTAAATTCTGTCATCATTTACACACTCTCATGTCGTTCCAGAGTCGCAAGAGTTTCTTTCTTCTGCTAAACTCAGAAGATGATAATATGAAGAAAGTGGATAACCAAACAGTTGGCGGTAACCACTGACTTCCATAGTATGTTTATATATTAAATATATTTATATATAATATAAATTATATGAATATAAATATATACATGTAAACATTTTCTAAATATATACTGTATGATATACATAATAAATATACACAGTACACACACATATATTATGTGCACAAAAACATTTATTTTTGATGCGATTAATTGCGATTAATCGTTGCTCAGCACTAGTTATTTCCATTGAAACTTTTATTCCATTTATTTCAATATATTTGCAATTGCATTTAGTGCATTTAAAATACAATAATTTTAAATGTAATATTGAATATCACACTATAGTTAAAATTGTAATCAAGTGCTTTAGTAAGTTAGTCAACACAAAAATCAGTGTATTTATTTAAAGGTGCAATAGGTGATTGTCTTCAGAAACATTTTTTGTTATGCTGGTTGAAAGTCTCTTCACATCCCGATAGCAATCATTAAGTTAAGTGGTCTAAATGTATTAATATGTATTTATATATTCTGTGGAAGGCATAGGACCAAGAAATGTTCCTCCAATCAAAACGCTCGACTTTCCTACCTGCATATCAACATATGTATTTGCATACCTCTGCGCACTCTGTTCGCGCTGATGACGTATCACGTACGCTGTGCAGACAGAGCGAGAATGGCAGCCAAACATCAACAACCTGACCTTCCTTCCTGGTATTTACTAACTGTACTATAAAGTTTTCTCACCGGTGAATGACACATGATGTATTGTAGTAATGTTGTCTCTGGTCGTCTGATCTGTTCGCGTTCGTGTGTTCAGGGGGTGTGGCTTTGGACGGTGATTTGTAGGGAGGGAGGGACGTTCGCTTTCAGTGCTATCAGGCTAAAGTTTCCAAGATCTCCTACTGCACCTTTAATGCATCAAACTGCCAGCCTTTGTAAATAAATCAATAATGCTATTAAATCCATCATGTTTTTTCAAAACCCCATTTGCTCTCTCCTGTAATTATCTGCCAGCTGAAACACATTCATAGCTTATGGGATATCATTTGATCTGCGTATCGGTTGACACAATCAACTGATTGCTTGAGCTGCAAACCACATTTCTAAAAACATCTTCTGAAGCGGTTTAAACACGCATCCAATCCTGAAGGCATCCATAAAGGGCCCTTACTGGATTAAAGGGGGCTGGGATCCTCTCTGGTGCGAATAGGATGCGAGAGAGTGCGTATGCGTGTGTATAGGGAGATTTGTCTGTGCTTCTGTCTCATGAATCACTCCTGCGCACACAGGCCTGTAGAGTGGGCGTCAGTGATCACAGTTCACGGTTACGTAAGTCCTCCCAGCGCCTGCTGGAGCTGCTGTAGCAAACCATCTGCCACTCAGTCTCCTTCAATGGAGCCACTGCCGGTGTGTCTCCAGCACTCTGTCCTTTTAAAGGAATAGTTTGCCCAACTCTGTCATATTTACTCACCCTCGTGTCAGTACAAATCCATTCGCTGTCATTTCTTCTGTTTTCATGCCACACAATGACAACTCAGAGATCACCTCACGCTCTAAAATAGCAAAATGGCCCATACCATGCATATGCTACATTCCAAGTCCTAGCTTTGTGCAAGGACAAGATCACATTTAAAGGGATAGTTTAACCACAAATTAAAATTCTGTCATTATTTACTCACACTCATGTTATTCCAAACCTATAAGACTTTAAGACTTACGGTTTTGGAACAACAGGAGGGTGAGTAAATGATGACAACTTTCCTTTTTGAGTGCTCTATCCCTTTAAGTTGTTTTCCCTTGTGATCTTTTCCTTTGCCAAAGCTTATGTCTAGATTCAAAAATACTGTGTTGACACTAAAGGGATAGATCACCCCAAAATTTAAATTCTGTCATCATTTACACACTCTCATGTCGTTCCAGAGTCGCAAGAGTTTCTTTCTTCTGCTAAACTCAGAAGATGATAATATGAAGAAAGTGGATAACCAAACAGTTGGCGGTAACCACTGACTTCCATAGTATTTATTCCGTACTATGGGAGTCAACGGTTATCTTCTTTTGTAGTCAGCAGAAGGAGGAAACTCATATGGGTTTGGAACAACATGAAGGTAATGTAAACAATGACAGAATTTAAATTTTTGGGTGAACTATCGCTTTAATTGTTGTTGTATGGAAAAGAGCTGCCAAAAGATTCTTCAAAGTTTCTACTTTGTGTTCCACAGAAAAAAAACAGTATACAGGTTTAGAGTGTGAGGTAAATAACTATCCATTTAAATCCCCACTAAATAGGTTCTGAAAGAGCACAAACTGTAAGTTAACACAGTGGAGCTGCATGGTTTTGTTTTTACCTTGGCTTTCTTCATACGATTCATCACATTCCCAAGGTCCTCCATGTCGATGACGGAGCCACGCGACTTCTCTTCCTCAGCGGAGGACTCTGCATCACTGCTGGACTCCATCAGCTCCTCCTGAAATCCAAACAGAGCTGTAAGCTTTGGGGGGCACATCTACATTATACCCAACCCATGAAAACATCTATGTGGAGAAAGAACCGGAGAAATGTTTTCCATTCAGATATTTCAGCAGTTATTATGCATGTCCCATACTTTTGTCAACTGAACCAGAGATGGCAATCATTTGTGATTTAATGATTCTTTTGAGTCAGTTCTTTCTTTCCATTGAATTGGCTAACGGGTTTGCAAAACTCTCTGAAATAATTCACATTTGTACGGACCACTCTCTCACATGATCATCCGAAGCAATTTCTCATTCACTAAAGCCAAGAGTATCAAGACACTTAAGACAACAGAGAGCAAAGAGCATGTGATGAAGTAGATAATCTACTTCAATTGAAACAAACATCCACTTTTTCAGACAGTACAGCGTTATGCTGTATCATGTCAATATGAAGCTATTCAAACCAAGTGGTGTTGTGCTCTCTCACTCTGCTTTTCAATTGTTGGATTTGGTTGGATCAAAAGTGGGATGTAATATACTATACCATACTACTAGGTGTATATAGGTTAGCAAGGGTGCTCTGGGTGGTGGTTTACTGTGGTCTCTAGATATGGCTCAGCTCCCACCTTCTGTGGATTTGTGGGAAAATTGCAAGTTTGATTGCTTAGAGAGAAGGGATGTGCACCACGACTAATTTCATAAATATTTAAATAGAACTTTATTGACTAATGTATCTGTTTTTATCTCTAAAGTATCTGACTAATTGACTAGTCTAACATACACCCATTAGACTAAGATCTATTTGAAATCGCTTCATAATCTATGAATCAAAGAGTCAAATTCCATATTGAATGCAGCTGCAATATTACATATACATGCAACAAAATCACAAAAAAGCTTGCCATGTACCGGCAACTATACATTTGAAGTATATTCTATTCGATAGGATACTGATATAGGATCTATTATTGTCAAGTAAGTTTTTCATTGACAATGTTTCCTCTTTAAACCACTATAAAATTTTATACCAGTACTGTCACTCATAACTGGCAGTATGACAAGTCTGTAAGTAAGCTTAATTGTTATATAGTAGTTTGACATTCAGAAAACTCTTCTGTTTTAAGAGTTTTTAAGTCAAAGCACTCCCTCATTTTGCCTGTCTTCCATGTGGACATTCATCTGAGAAACACAGAGAAAACGAAAGGTCTGAGGTATCCCAGATATTGATATTATCTATTATTTTTAAAATGTAACATTAACACGACAGTTATTTAAAGGTCTTAAAGCCTTTATAAAAAATATAAAGCGTAACATAAATGTGCAACATGTAAATAATAATAATAATGTAAACGCAGTGTTTCCCATACATCGATTTATTTGTGGCGGCCCACGCCACCCACCACAATATCAAAACTGACTGCCACAAATAGATTTTCCAAAAGGCTTTGACTTCGTTGGATAAACATGAGCACTGCACGTTTCAAAATTGAAACCCAGTGCAGGTGGTTTTTATATCACTGTATTTCAAAATTTTGGATGTCATTTTCATTTCATCTTGTCTGTAATGTCTGATAAAGCAGCGTTTGTGAGCGGAGCTGCTTTGTGTACAGCCGTTACCGGGGAAACCTCTATTTCTCCCGCTCTAAGCGCCTCCTGCTGGCAGAGAATTAATTTGCATATATATGCCACCACAAATAGAGTGTCTGTGGGAAACACTGCGGCAAGTTTTTCCCAGCGTCTACTAGTAGCATATCATTTAGCCTAGTCGACTAGTCTTCTTTTTTCACAAAACAGGTGCTGGTTCCAGGACGACTGCAAGTGTAGTGAAAAAGTTTCCCGCAAACAGAACCAGAAAGCAGTAGCCACACATGGACACCTGCAAAAAAAAAATGAGGTCAAGAGGTTATTGCAACTTCAAGATCGCTGTCTTAATTTATTCATAATCTTTAGCTAAGTGAGTGGATTTAACTTATTATTTCATTATGATGTTGTGGAAAGGTCTACAAAGCAACACTGACCTGCCATTCTTTACTTTCAGGCATCTGTGCCATTCTGAAGAGAGAAATACTGTTCCATAGCTGCCAGAACTGAACCAAGATATACAGTAAATGATTTCTTTCATAAGGCAATGCATATGCTGTTCCATTTTCAAAGTTTTATTCTTTATATATGACAAATTATGCTTTGATTTTATATATTCTATAGGATAGACAAACACTTACATGGCCCAAGAAGAGAAAGGGGAGAAGAAATGTCAGTCCCCGCCACATCCACGACTGAAAGCCCTCTGTGGAAACAAAAAGCTATTTGATAAAAAGTTTTACACTGTCAGATTTCCTTTATACTGTAAACCCAGAAATGCTTACCAACAGTCAAATCCAAGTTGTGTCTTTCTCCCAGTGCTTTTAGCCTGTAGAGACACCCACTTTGATAGTAGTACTGAAGATACTGCACAAAGCCTGTGAGAGAAGGTGATACGTTTGCCTTCAGAATCGCTCAATATTGCGGTGTTGGTATTTTTCCCACAACAGATGTTTTACAAGGTGGTGTCTCCATGAAGAGTTTGTAACTTACTTTGATACAAACAATAGACCAGAAATTGGTTCCTGAAAGACTGGTATTTTTCACCATCTGGCCTGCATATACAACAGAAGTGTTGTTTGAGGACAATTCACTGATTCAAAACAACTGTATTGTTTTAATGCTGATCAGGGTTACTTTAGTATCACTGAGATATAGCGCCTCCTGCTGGCAGAGAATTAATTTGCATATATATGCCACCACAAATAGAGTGTCTGTGGGAAACACTGCGGCAAGTTTTTCCCAGCGTCTACTAGTAGCATATCATTTAGCCTAGTCGACTAGTCTTCTTTTTTCACAAAACAGGTGCTGGTTCCAGAGTCAGGCCCCATGAGAAACTGAGCACTTTCACTGTCGAAAATATGGTTCGGTCACATAAATGTATCTTATGAAGGCTTATATACTGTAGATGCTAAATGAAATTATTCAGGATGTTAAAATATACTAGCCAACATTTGAAGTGGATCAAAACCTTTCATCCAAGTTGTCCTAAAACCTAAAACCAAAATGCATTCTTGTCTTAGGACAACTTTAATGAACTTTTATTATCCACTTCAAATGTTGACTACCCCAAATGTTGATTGTTCTAATCTTTCGTGACTACCTCCGTCTAAAATAAAATATTAACAAATATCATGTATGAATTGACAGCTAAGGATTTTATTACTTAGAACCTCTGACACTTGAATAAAAAAAAGCTGAATTAAATTACTTTGGATATTAAAATGCATTTTTTGATAGACTTCTAAAAGACAGCGATATGCTATGTTTATTTGTGTGCAAGTTAGACATTAGCAGTCATTTGTTTCGTTTGGCTCTCTAGCAAGTTCTGAAAGCGTTCGAGTTCAAATCCAGAGCTAGTTCAGTGTGAAAGGGGGAAAAGTTTTGATTTCATGTGCCTTTCAGGTTATTAAACGTTATTATTTAAACCACTCAAAGGAGCTTAACTTCATTGGAACGATGTTCCCTATAAGTGTTTGAGTAAAGAATATGAGAGGGACATCATTTCCTCCGAAGTCAGTAATGTCACCCCCGCTGTTCAGATCCCATTTACATGAGTGGCAGCGCTCAGCATCCACAGCCACTTATCTATGTTCTTACTGACCTGGATACAGAAAATATATTTAGCGTAAGATTCAACACAGTCCCATCAAAAATGGAGTGAAAAATGAAGGTGTGTCTCACAGTGTTGTAATGGCCGACATAAACAGAGTTCCCCAGCCCAAAGACGGCATATCTCATTCCCTTCAGGAAGGTTTTCCCATATCGAAAGTCCGTGGAGGCTTCCTCGAGCCATTTACAGAACCATTCGGCGCTCTCAGTGGGCTGCCCGTCTGTGTATGTGGCCACCAGGAACACACAGATCATCTTGCTTGTGCACTAGAGAACAAATTATATGTGAGCATTAAGAAATATTTAACATGGTACTCATGGAAGCAGCTCTCTACTAAGAGCACTAAACGTGTGAAACGTCTGGATCTTTTTTCAATAAAATCAAAAGAAAAAAAACTAACTTTTGATTTTGCGGTATTATATGATCCAGACGTTTATTGACCGTTTGTGTTATTCACCCAAACTGTTATTAATATTTAAAACTACTAACAAAATGCATTCTGCATGTTTTCTGAAGGATAATAAAAAAAAATAAAGATGGATTATTGTGTAAGACCCATTATTAACATAAATCTGCATGTTTTGTACAAAAATGTCTGTTGTCTTCTTTGGCATTTCTACATGAAAGCTCTTTTTTTTTAAAATCACAGACTCTTGGTCTTTTGCTGGTTTTTGCGCTTGTGACGGACGACTGCAAGTGTAGTGAAAAAGTTTCCCGCAAACAGAACCAGAAAGCAGTAGCCACACATGGACACCTGCAAAAAAAAAATGAGGTCAAGAGGTTATTGCAACTTCAAGATCGCTGTCTTAATTTATTCATAATCTTTAGCTAAGTGAGTGGATTTAACTTATTATTTCATTATGATGTTGTGGAAAGGTCTACAAAGCAACACTGACCTGCCATTCTTTACTTTCAGGCATCTGTGCCATTCTGAAGAGAGAAATACTGTTCCATAGCTGCCAGAACTGAACCAAGATATACAGTAAATGATTTCTTTCATAAGGCAATGCATATGCTGTTCCATTTTCAAAGTTTTATTCTTTATATATGACAAATTATGCTTTGATTTTATATATTCTATAGGATAGACAAACACTTACATGGCCCAAGAAGAGAAAGGGGAGAAGAAATGTCAATCCCCGCCACATCC
>NW_015623656.1:510082-524867 GCF_001515625.1 Sinocyclocheilus rhinocerous
CTTACCAACAGTCAAATCCAAGTTGTGTCTTTCTCCCAGTGCTTTTAGCCTGTAGAGACACCCACTTTGATAGTAGTACTGAAGATACTGCACAAAGCCTGTGAGAGAAGGTGATACGTTTGCCTTCAGAATCGCTCAATATTGCGGTGTTGGTATTTTTCCCACAACAGATGTTTTACAAGGTGGTGTCTCCATGAAGAGTTTGTAACTTACTTTGATACAAACAATAGACCAGAAATTGGTTCCTGAAAGACTGGTATTTTTCACCATCTGGCCTGCATATACAACAGAAGTGTTGTTTGAGGACAATTCACTGATTCAAAACAACTGTATTGTTTTAATGCTGATCAGGGTTACTTTAGTATCACTGAGATACGTGGTTTTTTTACATTTTTTATAAGGTATTTTATTTCTGTAAAAGTTTATTTGATTTCAGGTAACAAAAAGTGCTTTAAGGTTTTTTGTTTTAATAACTCGTTCTAATAACTTGTGCTGCTGATACATTTAAAATCAACATAAAATGTGCCTATTTAAATTTAAAATACACATTCTTGCACTCCTAAATAATTTACATGTTAGCATTATTCCAAAGAAAACAACTGCAGTGTTATTTTAGTATTATTTTTATACTATTATTTTATTAAATTGGGTAATTTTAGTTTAAGTTCATCATGTGCTTTTGTCAATTTTATAAGTTTTAGTTTTTTAATATTTCTGTTTAGCTTTAATCTTTATTTTTATTTTAGTAATTTCAGTATTTCAACTTAAAAATATATTATTTTATGTTATAATTATTTATTTTAGTTTGTTGCTATTTTTATCTAATATTTATATTTTATTGTATTTCAACTTTACAAATATTAGAAATATTAAATTTTATTAAAATATTATTTTAAATAGTTTTAGTTTTGGATATAGTTCAGTTAAGAACAACAAAACGGATGTGTTGTCTTTATACTATTTAATCAAGATGTAATAACTTGCTCTTGCAATATCTGTTCTTTTCCACTGGTGTCACTTTGGTTGTATGGGCTATTGGATAGTATGGGAACGCCACTTTACATGATTCAATTGATACACACCTTACAATTTACAATCCAGTTTCATTCAATAGTACACTACACTAAAAAAAATAGCATGTGAATGACAATTTAAGTAACTGGTCTGAAATAAATAGTTTGAAATGACCCACCAGGTTAGCATGACTCCAGACAGAAAGGTGGAAATGTAGTGGTGGAAAACCCACCAGCCTTTAATCCTAAAAAAAAAAAAAAATTCAAAGATTGTACAGATGGCACAAGCCAAAAAGAGAAGGGCCTTGAGACAGCTTATTAAACCCATTACTGATCAAACATTTCTTGTGTGACAGCAGCAATGTCACATCTTCAAACCTGAAAGTCTCTTAGACAGTTTCATCTGACAGTTTCTGACCTGGATCCATTGCTGATGAGGATGCTTTCACGAATCGTCAGTGTGCAATAGTACCAAACCAACAGGAAGTTAAGAAGGGCATCCACAACTCTACAGACACACAACAAAAGACAGGCATGAAATGTGATGTGAGGGAAAGTGTGTCAGTCAGACCTGTGTGAACTCAGTCTTACCTGTAGCTGATGAAGAAGCGACAAGCGAAGGTCAGCAGGAACAAAGTCACAGTCACATACAGCTTGAACCTTTCATACTCATCCTTGTATTCAGCTCTACAATAAAAAGTTTGCAGGTATAAGATGACCTATTCAAGACTGTATTCTACAACAGCTGAAAGAAATTAATGTATGTATTTATTTAAGGTTTAAATGTGAATTAGCTAGTATTCTATTTTGTTGTAAATTCTTTGTTTAAATACATTTAATTTCGTTTTTGAGTTATAAATGTATTTATTCTTAAATTGTAAACACAAAAAAAAAATTTGCCAAATGCAAATGGTGCAAGAAAACTCCAGATATATTCTCTGAAAGCAAGCCTTAACGTCTTATGAAAAATAAATGTATCATGTATGCATAAAGTTAACATAAAGTTACAAATCTATTGATATTCAGTATTTAAGTACATTTGAAATATATTTAAAATATATCTTTTTTGGTGCTTACTTGGCCTCTTTGCTTGGAAGGTTGACATTCATACTCCCAAGGACAAGACTGAGATAAATCCTTGAAACGATAAGCAGAAATAACAAATAATATGTATCTGCAGCTTCTGAAAACAAAGCTTAGTTGAAACAACCTTTCATTTGAACAAACTTTCAGTACCCATTTTTCTTAGGAAGAAATGCTTCCATTTGAAAGATTAGGCTCGGCATATTTCGGATGTGATCTTTGGCCTCCTTAACCTCATTCTTCTCCTCTTCTGTCAGTCCTTTATTGAACCTATATGATTGGGAACGGAAATTGAACGGTAAGAGGCAACAATCATATTCAATAAAGTTTCAGCATAACAAAAATGACAAAAAAAACAAAACGTTTTGTTTACTTAATCAAAGCCTTTAAATTCTCCTTTAAATTCTTTTTCTGTCCAGCGATGGAGGCAGCAAAGCTCTTTTGAAGTTTGGAGACTTCCTCTAACTTCTGCAGGTAAAGCCGATGGGTCTCCTGGACACACAAATGCTTTATTTAGTGAAGGTCTATTGTTATATGGACATTCAGAACAAATTCAGAAAATCATTTACCTGAAGCTGCTGCAGTTCTTTCTCCTGAAACTTCCATTCTTGAAGGGCTTTTGCGAGTGCTGTCGACATGTAGAACTTTATCAGTTACAGCTATTCTAACCAGGTTCCTCTTTCTTAGATTACAAGGCAAATTCAGTCAAAAACCAACTGTGGTGGAAACACAGCAATGTCTTAAATGCTGATTTCTATGCTGTATTTAAAGAGAGCTTCGGTTTAGAAGCATTTCAATTGACAATCTTTGTCGTATATCAGATTTCTTAGCGATTGCAATATAAGCTTGAACTTTGTAGTGAACTTTGACAGACCAAATTGACTGACCTTTGATACACTTGGTTCAGTTGCTTGCAATATATAGGAAGGGCGACATATTTAGAGCCACATAGTGAATTCTGATCTATGGAGAGAGAAAAAAAGTTGAATTGTGCTGATTACAGACATTATATTGCATATCTAAATAGGTTATTACTTTAGAGAACAGAGTCATTCATGCTGAAGTCTCATGCCTTGGTTGCATAACACAATAATCCCTCATAAATTCCATTGATGTAAAAGAACACTTGAACGGCTGAAAAAATGAGATCTTGAACTTTAGTCGATAGATAACACCTGTCACCTTACATCATACCAGCATTCAAGTGAAATATAGAGAATTTTGTTTTAACATCTTTAACCGAGTATCATTTCCATTTCACTGTCATTTCAATTCATTTGGTGTCCCATTAATTTATTTAGCTTTTAAAACATTAGAGACAAATGAGATACCTATTAGATGTCACATAAAATGTTAAATTATATCACAAAAACTAACATTAGTTTTTTTGTTTTTAATTATTACATTTACTGACAATTTTGATGTTTTATATTTAATGCTAGAAAATTACAAAACCACACAAATAAGGGTATTTTATTTAGACATTGTAGACATTTGATGACAGACACATACCAGCTTGGTTAGTTTATTCAACAACTGCGCTCTCTTCAACATGGGACTCGCTGACGTCACTTCCTCGGAAGTCCGTGACTTAAAGAAACATTCCACACAACTCTACAGACATGAAAAGATTAAACAACATTTTTAAAAATTCACCGAATAATAAAAATGGTCATCATTTACTCTCCCTCAAGATGTTATGAATGAGTTTCCTGTTGAACACAAAAGAAAAATGTTTGAAGATTGTTTGTAAGCAAACAGTTGACGGTAGCCATCAACTTCCATAGTATTTTTTTTCCATATTTACATAATACTTTTCTTCCATTCATAAGTCAATGGCTACCATCAACTGTTTGCTTACAAACAATCTTCAAAATATCTTCTTTTGAGTTCAACAGAATAAAGAACCAGGTTTGAAACAACTTGAGTGTCAGTAGGCCTAAATAATGCCAGAATTTTCATTTTTGGGTGAACTATCCCTTTAATTTTCTTTCACTGACCCTTTGTTGTAAAGGAAACCGTTTGTTTAAAGCGGAATGGATCTGACACGAAGAACTTTATTTGTCCATGAGCATCCACTTGCGTTTACTCGCGTCATCAGACGCTTGTAGTGCGCATGCGCGTTCCTGCGACTGTAGTATTATTACTGACTCGACTGCGCAGGGGGGTGGCCTGTCAAGAGATACTGGACTGCAAGCCCATGGGTGGGTTAACAGAGAACTGCATGACGGTGCAAATAAAGAAGGATCTAATCCGACTGACACTACATGCTCTGCCTTAAAGCTTCACTCTGCTTTCTTCTGATCGCTGTTCAAGCGCGGCAGCGGCAGCTGGCCAGCGGTGCTGGATGATACCGGCCGGTGCGTT
This sequence comes from Sinocyclocheilus rhinocerous, assembly GCF_001515625.1. Classification (NCBI taxonomy): domain Eukaryota; kingdom Metazoa; phylum Chordata; class Actinopteri; order Cypriniformes; family Cyprinidae; genus Sinocyclocheilus; species Sinocyclocheilus rhinocerous. Next base: position 514,546 of record NW_015623656.1, read on the forward strand.
GACTTCTGCAGAGGCTGTCGCGTTTCACGTCACTTTTCAATGAACTGTAGTTATACAAGTAGCTTTACAGGACTGACTTGCTTGTCCGACTGATAAAAGTAAAAATGAGCGCCGCTGTTTATGTTTTATCTACGGTTACCGGATATGTGCTCACCTCGGCGTTACTGCTCAAGTGGCCGTCTCTGCTGCATCGGCGAAAGAAAGAAGCCTTCCGGAGCAGACACATCTCACACCGCGGCGGTGAGTGACAAGTGACTGACTTGTCGCTGCTTTATCAAGTCTACAGCTGTCCGAGGCTTTTCATCGTTTATCCATTCACTCTTTTTCCTTGTATTCCAATAAGACCTAGTGAGCTGTGATGTACAAAATGCTCACTTGGTAGGAAGCTCACTAGGTTTTGAGACACAGTCAGTGAATGAATCTTACAGGGTTACATTCATAACATTGCTGACTGTAGCCTTATAGTCATGCACTTAGAACATTTTTGTCTTGTCTATGTAATGGAAAGCCTGTTTTTATCTTTAAGTCATATCTCATGGTACCTTCATGTTGGGCCAGTGTTGGTTCAGAGTATTTTTTTTTAAATAATTTTATAGTGTATTTGAATCCTGGAAACAAAGTAGTAGTATGAAAATAAATACAGTAAATAAATTATATGTAAATGTCATAATGCAAAATGAATAAGAAAAAACTTTTTCTGATCCATTTTTTTGTCACAAATCAAATGAAAGTAAATTTGTAACGTTGATCATGTGAACTCCTTTGTACAGATGGCCCCATTATAGCACTTCTATTATGAAATTCATTTTTTTCTACTTTTCGGTTCATATTTTCACTCAAATTTCAGTTCATCTTTTTACTCAGTTGAAATCCAAAACAGATGCACATGTGGTCTTGGTTTTTCAGCCACTGTATAAACGTTTCAGATATGTTTTGTATACATTTAATGGTAACTAAGACATGTATGTCCAACTATTACATTATTCCTGATTTGTTTCAGAGTGCTACTGTGAAGGAGGAGATGACAAACGCATCCCTCTGCTGAGAGATGTGTTTGAAGCTTTTCCAAACACCCCTATAAACATCGACATCAAGGTCAACAATGACACTCTCATCAAGAAGGTTTGTGGGCCCCTGCTGTCCTGCTCATATTTCATTTCCTCGAATCCTCTCTCTGTGCAGCTGCTTGTCACCACTAAAATTAATCAGGTTGGTGAGACGAGTTCACCATAAGCAAAATAGTGTTTTACTTTTTTTCTGTCAGGTGTCCGAGCTGGTTGTGCGATACAACAAGGAGCATTTGACCATCTGGGGAAACTCCAGCAACGAAGTCGTTAAGAAATGTTACAAAGAGGTAATACACTGGTTATTAGTAAACAACATAACTGAACAATAAAGTATGCAAAATGTCAATATCTGACGTTTTTCTATTTGTTTTGTAGAACCCACAAATCCCAATCTTGTTCAGTTTGCCCAGAGTGCTGCTGTTACTCGGTCTTTTCTACACAGGCCTCCTGCCCTTCGTCCCGCTTAAGGAACAATTCCTGGAGATTCCCATGCCTTCAATCATTTCCAAGTGAGGAACATATGCATTTTAGTCATGCATACACTATATGGACAAAAGTATTGGGACACCCCTTTCTAATGAACAAGTTTGACTACTTTATTAATTTCCATGAGTACAAACCTTAATGTTAAAGCATATAATGATATTCTAGGGAATTCTGTGCTTCTAATTTTATAGCAACAGTTTGGACAGGACCCTTTTCTATTCTAACATGACAATGCCTCCGTGTATTAGCAAGGTTAAAAAATAAATGATTGATTGAGTCAGTGTGGAAGAACTTGACTGGTCTGCAGAAAGCCAAGTCCTAATCCCAGCTGAACACCTCTGGTGTGACTTTAAATGCAGACCTTGAGCCAAAATCTCATCACCAAACACCAATGACTTGTAAATATGGGTACAGTCATTTTAGACACTTCCAAAACTGTTGCAACAGAGATGGAAATACAATTTTTAAATACATGAATTATGTTTCCATCTCTGTTGCCACAGTTTTGGAAGTGCCTTTCTCTGTTCTAAAGAAGGGGGTGTCCCAATAATTTTGTCCATATAGTATGTACAAGTCACTGGTGTTTGGTGATGAGTTTTTGGCTCAAATATCTGCATTTAAAGTCACACCAGAGGTGTTCAGCTGGGTGTTACCTTGCCTTGACCACAGAGGCATCATGTTAGAATAGAAAAGGAAAGGAAGGAAAGGACGTGACGTGTGGCCAAGTATGGTGTCCCATACTTGGAATTTGTGCTCTGCATTTAACCTATCCAAGTGCACACACACAGCAGTGAGTACTGAACAAACACGCACACACACCCGGAGCAGTTGGGGGTTTGGTGCCTTGCTCAAGGGTCTCACCTCAGTCGTGGTATTGAAGGTGGAGAGAGCGCTGGTTATTCACTACCCTCCACCCACAATCCCTGCCAGACCTGAGACTCGAACCCGCGACCTTTGGGTTACAAGTCCGACTCTCTATTCATTAGGCCACGACTGCCCTAAAGGTTGCTATAAAATTAGAAGCACATAATTCCCTAGGATATCATTAAATGCTTTAACATTAAGATTTGTACTCATGGATATTACTAAAGTAGTCAAACCTGTTCATTAGAAGGGGGTGTCCCAATACTTTTGGCAATATAGTGTACATGCTCCTATAGTTCCTTTTCTAGTATTTAAAAAAAAATCTTTAGATTTGGTCCTTCGTACATTCAGGCTCAGCAGACTTTGTATGCTCACAAAACGAGTGCTTTGCTAGACATTTTTTGTTGGAAATCTGAGAAGTGATAAAGATTTGGTTTCTCGTAGACTCAAAGATCCTGAGCGTCAGACACGGAGTCAGCGTTTCATAACATGGCTGGCAGACACGTAAGTTTATGTGCACTCTGGCCTCAATAAACCTTTTACCTAAATATTTTCTTAGCACGGTTTATGTGTTTCTTATTGGAAAGTAGTTAACTGCCTTCTTTAGAGTTTTTGCACATTCTGGTCTTAGTGATGAAAATAATTACAAGCATAAAGAAAAGCTTAAGCTTAGCCATGTTACTCTAATACTTGCTAGAGTCGTAAATATACTAGAATTTCGATATGAATGTATTTTCAGGCTCCTCATGAGAAAAGCATTATTTGATCATCTGACGAGCAGAGGAATACAGGTGAGTGCTAATCTCCAAATGAGATTTAGGTCATACACCACTTGTTCTTTATGCTTAAGCATTGCTTTGAGTGCTGTGATGTGCATGAGCAGATGGCAGGAGCTTTGAATGGAATTTCGCTCTTGACTGGAACGTCATCATGGGACTTTTCCACTGGTCTTTGTTTTTTCCTTTCCAACCGCAGGTGTGTGTCTGGGTGTTGAACGACGAGGAGGACTTTAAACGTGCCTTTGACCTTGGGGCTACAGGGATTATGACAGACTATCCCACAAAGCTAAAAGAGTTCATGGAGAAAAAACAACTACACTCTTAAATAAGACTTGTCAGCCAAAGTAAACAATCAATTTGCTTTTCCACTGATCTTTGGCTTCTAAATGGGCCTTTTAATTACCCAACATTCTTTGATGTTTATGTCTATGAGTGTAGAAGTGGCAGCTATCAGTTCTGCATACATCTGCGATCAGCGTCGGAGCCATTTTAAACCAAACAGGTTGTCATGAAATACTTCTGTTGCGTTAAGTTCATAGCAATACATGTTATCCATAAAAAGCAGGAGGATTCATAAGAGGCTGAGGTTATGATGAGTTATCAATCATGTTGGGATGGTGTCATGATCATCATGACATTTCTGTGAAGTTTTCTCTACAGGCACTTTCATTGTATTGTTATTACAATGTGAGGATGTAAATCCCACAGGTACTTGCTGTGCATCAGTTTCTGCAATAACACCGAACTCACTAAAGAGTCAATTGTCTAAATTTCGAGACCGAAGCTACTGAAGTTTTTCCAGGGCACTAAAAATAAATACTAGTTTCAGGGGTGTACTATGGGATTGTTGAGAGACCAATAATCAGAAGGCATTATATATTTTTATGTTTACTCTGTGGTTTGATTTGACGTGTATATTTTGTTTTTGTGAATTTGTTTCTTTTGACAATAAGAGATTGTCACTTTTGAGATAAGTTGTGGCTGAAAAGATGCCTCATTATTGCTTGAAGTGTTAAGTGTAGTTTAATATATATGACCACCAGTCAGAAGTTTTGACACACCAACTCAATCTTCATTGTTACTATGTCAACATTACAATGTATAATATTAAAGAAAGTATGGTAATTATGTACCATTTAAAACATTTTATACATGTGAAAACTCATTTGAGTTGCTTCAAAACTTGTTTCTGCTTTCATTTAATATATACTTCAACTCATAATGATAATAATAATACAATAAATAACAGGTAAAATTAGTAAACAATTTCATGCATAGGCAAACTTAATATTTGTCTTTAAAAGCATCTTCATGTATTCAAGCAATAGCCTTTAGGACAAAAGGTTTTGTTATCATGAAAAACAATGTCAGTCAAGTTTGTCCAAGCTTTTGACTGGTTGTGTATATTATACACTGATGAAAGAAGTTGTGTTTGGAGTGTAACAAGGGTCATAATCAAGTGTAGTGTATAGTGTTCATGTGACATTTGAATATACTTTTGCTAAAACAGGAAAAGGTTTTATCTTTAAAATGCTGGTGGTTTTGCTGTATTGAAAGAGAATGGGTAACAGAAACATTTTCTCACTCTTTTAAGGAAAAACAGAATGCATTCAAAACTGACCTGACAGTAACTCACTCCTGAACAGAATGAATCTTAAGACTTTTAGATAATCAAGCATTTGTGGAGTTCATATGTTTCCCTCTTTTGTGAAGTGTATACAGATACAGTAACTCTTAGCTTTGTGCTGTGTTTAATTTTCTGGTTCATATTTTCTCCAAGCCACTTTCATTGGTTGTGTATGAATTCAGTGCACTGTTTTAGTTGTAAATGATAGTATTGTAATTCAAAGATTAGCTATTATAGATAATATTTGGTATCGGAAGCACAGTTCTGTTTGGATTTGTGAATATACTGCCATTAAATATATTTTATAAGTGAATTTAAACAGACTATGTCTTGCCTTAGTGTTATTATGGGCTCCCATTAAACTCTTTTGGGACTGTGGACTTTTACAGTATCTCTTAATGCACACTTTCCAAATTGTTCCAAAACGCATTTTGACCAGAAGGGGGCGCTCTATGATAATAACTAAAACTTGCTTCAACTACCAACCAAACACGTATGAAATATAAGCACTGTTTGTGAAAGTATCATATCACTTTACACATACACTACGACATAACATAATATAAATAATGTATGCAACATGAAAACGTCTTCAACCGTACATTTAACTACTTGTCATAGATTATGCTGTATGCCTTACTGCTATTTCCTAATGAGTCTAGTGTTTAAGTGTTGAAGTAGTACTTCAAGGTGTTTTAAAAAGTTTAAAATGAAGAATATACTTACATAGTTGTATTTGGTAGGACCTTGAAACGATTTCATCGAAGAATGAACACGATGAAGCAGCTTGTACCTCCAACCCCAAAGTGAAACGTATACTAAACGAACAAATTCGATTTTGACGCCAAGTTCTGCCTAAACTCCGTTAGCGCTGCAGGTAGATACCAGCCTAAATAATGATTGGTTGATATTTTTCACGTTCTGTCCAATCAGCGTAGTGTTGCTATGCCTCTGCGCCTCAGTGATTGGTGGAAGCAGTTGTCATTCGCGTTGTAGGCGATGTACAGTGTGATCGAGCCCAGACTAAACTTGGTTTACATGCACCACGTCCACACTGACCGCGAGAGAAGCGGGAGAGGGAGTTTGTCGTGATAGGAATGCACACGCAAAGTTTACTGTGAATCCTGATTTACTTTCACGGAAGAGGAACGCGTGCCACTATCTCACCACCTCGATTTCTTCTTTTCAAAGGTAAATGCTTGACATTTTAACGAGTTGTTAAATATGAAAGTTTGGTATAGTCATCTGCTTTATGTAAATCACGTTAACTGATATTGACAGTGAGCTGTGTAAGAGCATCAGGTTATGATGGCAGTTTTGCATTATAGTAGTGCTGGAGATGCTGGATGGTGTGATGTGCTGCAGGTCCGCAGTGGTGCTGCTGATGCTTGTTTATCTAACACCTCCACTATCACATCCACCAGCAGCATCAGCATCACTGCAGAAACAGCAGTGGCACATGTATCATCTCTGACAGTGATCTCCTTAATCGTTGTGTCTGCATGACATGTAAGTGCTATCAGTCATAAATGAAGACATTTCTGCATTTAGGGCTGCATTAGTGTGCACTTTATCCAGTCTGCGTCATGTCTGAGTTCTCCTATTTATAAAAAATAGAATATTCAGCATAAAAAGCATAATATTTAATAGACTATTTTACATTTAACATTCAGTAACATTCAATATTAGAATATGTTATAAAATTGTATAGAATATTCAGCATTAAATGGATCATTTAAAAGAACTGAATACAATTTAATATATTTAGATTTTTTTAAAATAAAATTGCAATAGAATATTCAGCATGCACAAAATTGATTATTTAATGGAGTAGAATAACCAAAATATCTGGTATTTAGAATTTTTGATTGAATGTTATCTAATATTTAATACTCAGAAAAAAACATTCAATAGAATATTTAGTATAACTGACCATCACTATAACACTACAATTCATGACCACACATAACACAGATTTTGCACTTTTCGTGGACTTTTTGACTTGTATTATTTTGGCTGTGTTTCAAAACCTTGTAAGCTCTCTAACTAGACAGCATTGATGGGTTTGAATTCATATTACTTTAATGACAGTTATACTGCAGCATTGAGCAGTACGTTGCGTTATCAACCTGTGAAGTTGTGATATTGTAATGTGATGATCACATTTCAACAAGTCTCACATTTTACTGCCTTTTTTAGTGGGAATTCGCTCTGGCATGTTGTATTAGGCTCAAAAATTCATATTAAATGTTGTTTATGGCTCTGTTGTCAGGGGTCAAATTTGAAAGCATGCTTGGGCTGCCATGAGGACACAGTGCAGTAGTGCAGTGTGGCTGAAATCCAGCCCCACATACTGTCTGCTGTCAGTACATGAGGTTTAGTACAGCACAGCACTCAAACAGAGAGTATTACATAAAACAATAATAAGAATTGATTACTGTTTTATATTCAACAAGCTCTCTCGTTCTTACACGATCGAATTCGGAGAGCTTAAATGCTGACAAGTAATTTCTGAAATGCTGTCAAATTCAATCCGGTCTGCAGAGATTACGTTTTTCAATAGTATTTCCTGCAGGTTTTAAGCCATGGTATTATACTGTGACACTCTGTGCATAATAAACTGCATTTATGAATGCAAATACAAGCCATCAGAAAAGGATAATTACAAAAAGCATAACATTTTAATTTTCATGACCCACTCAGGAAATTACAGGGGCTGTATAATCATTTTGCTATGACGTAACATCGTAATTACACAATTTTCCAAAATTATAAAAGTATGGTAGTCGGGGGGGTTATACAAAAAGTATGTTTGACTACTTCTGTCAAAAGTTTGGAGTATACATTTGACAAACACTTTACTATCGCATGAAGCCACAGGAGAGTTGTGAATGGTAGCTGGTAGGTCATGTGACTGATAAAATGATGGAAAATGTATGTCTGGACTTCATTCATGCTACTCATATTTATACTATATAGAACGTTTTTTTAATGGTAGTAAAGTAAGTTTTAAACCTAACGTAGTACCTGCTAGCTAGACAACATGTGACTTTGGACACAGCTTGTGTCTAAAGAGCTAGTTTGACCCAGGGTTGCCAGGTCTGTGAAACAAAATCAGCATAATTGCTATTCAAAACCAGCCCAAAACTAGTCCAATCGCGTTTTTTCTCTGGTTTTCCCCTCCGTCGGTGGTCTTCTCCATCGAAATCACATTCTGAGCGGTCCTCCTCTGTCGAAATAGCTTTCAGGATGATGGGGGAGAGATTGCTTTAAAGTGGACTAAAAAAACAGTTCACGGCAAAAGTGTAAAAATAGCCCAATTCCGTGGTAAAACTGCAGACATGGCAACCCTGGTTTGACCAACTAGCAGTTAGTCAAGGCAAAGGGTAATCAGTCTTACTTTTAGGATTCAAATTAGACCAAAATGCTTTTTTATGTAACTGACATTAAAAAAAAAGCTATGACCATTCTTAAAGAAAAATAATAGAGGACTAACTTGTCTAAGCGGTTCTTACGAAAGGAAAGAGCTATATAAAATTTCTTTAAAATAATGTTGCTCCATGGAAAAAATAACAGCATATGGGTCTACAATGATGTGAGAATTAATAAATTGTGACCAATTTCTTTTCATTTATGGGTGAATTATTCCTTTAAAGAGAATACTTTTTGTACGCAAAGAAAACAAAAATAACGACTTTATTCAACAATTGACGACATGGGGGTAAGTGATTAATGACAAAATTTTCATTTTGGGGTGGAGTAACCCTTTAATGCTCTAATGTTCTTTAGTAGTGTTTGTACTATGTTGAGCATTGCAAACCTGAAAAAACACTCGGAACAGCTTAGATCTGCTTAGAATCTGACTGAATCTTTTGTTTAAATGAGTTCATGCATAAATGAAATTGTCATAATTTACTTGCCCTTATGTTGTTCGTTCTAAACCTGTATGACTTTCTTTATTCAGTGGAAGTGATTTAACTTCAAAATATCTCCTTTTATGTTCCATAAAAGAAATAAAGAGTGACATGATGACAGCATTTCCATTTTGGTGTGAACGATCCCTAAAAACAATTGATAAAATTACTATAAAGCATCTGATAAGCTATGTTGCTTTCCATCCAGCTTGTGTCCAGCTTTGTGATCTGTGGCACAGTTTATGTATTGGTTCAGTGATCAGTATTTGAACTGGTTGTGCCTGAAGGTTCATCAGCATTCATGGATTGGATCAGAGCTCATCTGATGTGTTTTTGTCTGCATGATGAAGCCATACCGAGACTCTCTCGCTTCACTTTTATCGATCTGCCTGTTATGGGAATACAAAACCTGGATTCAGTTTGCAGCTGCGTGAATAAAGAGGAATACAAACACAAAATCCCAAGCTTCACTTTTATCGATCTGCCTGTTATGGGAATACAAAACCTGGATTCAATTTGCAGCTGCGTGAATAAAGAGGAATACAAACACAAAATCCCAAGCAAAGACATGAATAGGTTGGAAAAATCATTCGAGGGCACTAAAAGGTGGATTTGATCATCGAGTCTCAGAGGATAGTTTACATCTACTGATAACCTGATTCCACTTTTACTATAATTTATTGATATTTTCATACAAAACAGCTTATATTTCAGTTTAAATAATATTGAAACGGAACCAGTATTAACTTTGAACAAATAAAAGCCACTAGTCTCTCCCAAAGCTTCTGTGAGAGAAAGAGAAATCCATTATCTCATCTATTATGCATTTATCAGCAGTGTCACAAAATGCATCGTTTGGTCGACAGTAAACTGTAAGAAAACACCACAAGATCTTTCAGCATCGTGTCCTGAGCAAACTCGCGGAGTCCTAAAATACCAGCATGGGTCAGGTGTGGAACTGGGGCGAGAGCGGGTCACCAGAATGCTTGAGGGTTTATTTGTGGATGTGTCGCAGTACGAGTATGCGTTTGTGCCAGCCGACGGTTGTGGGTTTGTGTGGGAAAGAGCTTCGATCTATCAGTAGACTCTTTATTCTCCAAACCCACGCTTTGGCGGGGAAACAATGGACAGAACATAAGAGCGCTTTTTGCTCCAGACTCTTAAGATGGGCTCACCCCTGCCTCAACAAAGCCTTCTGACTGAAGGAGTCATGTAAAAAAAAACAAAAAAACTGGTGCATGCAAACACACTTGCTAACCGATGGACATTCTTAAAGGTGAAGTGTGCAATATCTGCACCACTATTGAACAAAATGGAAAGAGGGTTTGATCGTGCAGAAATGGCCACCATGATGTTAAGTATTTATAAGTATTTAAATATTATTCTATATCTATAGCACACCTTTCAACAATTCACACGATTAAAGGCACAATATGTAAGTTTTTATTAAAATATCCAAAAAGCACTAGAACAGTGTTATATATTTTGCTGACTTGTGTACTTACATTATCCCAAATGTTTCGAAGAATGTTTAAATCCAGAGAAATAAGCAATTTTAACTAGTGACACGGAGCGTGTCCATAGT
>NW_015623656.1:528529-538717 GCF_001515625.1 Sinocyclocheilus rhinocerous
ATATCCGATTTTTTGGCATGTACATTCACTTTAGACACGACTGGTATCCGATATCTGTGTTTACATTAATTCCCACCCAAAAGGATTGTCTGCAGTGATCGCTTTACTATGCAAATGGTAGACCCTCGGGTTTTAAATGGTCGTGCTATTCAAATTATTTATATAATTAACATCGAATGGCCAAATTTATTATTTGCCAGCATGGACAACGGCTGTCATGGATGTTTTGCAGCACAAAATCTGACTGAACGGATAAAGACTATAAAATAACGGTAATTTTAATTTGTTAGACTATTTTATCTACAGCTCGTTAGAGGTAGAATTCTTTAGTGAAATAAAGATGATATTTATTGAAATGAATTGATCTGTGTCAGATGTGAGCGAAAGATTGGATTTTTTGTGCCAGTGTAAACGCAGCCTCAGTCACGGCGTCATCAAACTACGCCTTTGTCTCTTTGTTTATTTTGAATACGCGCCCTCTAGCGGCGAAAATTACATATTGTGCCTTTAAGCAGTATTATATGTACTACTGTAGTTTTTATTAATGTTTTGAATAATTAGCTTTTATTTTTATATTTTTTAGTTATGTATTCATTTTAATTTTAGCATAAGTTTTAGTATTTTTTTATGTGCTGTTTTCGTTTTTAGTATTTTTATTAAGCTTTAATGTTTCAGTTTTAGTAAATTTAGTACTTCAACTTTATTTCAGTTAGTTGCCAAAGCAACTTTTCTGTTAATTTACCTTTTAAGTTGAATAATAATTTAGCAATAATTTTCTGTTTAACGTTTTTCATCTAATATTTAAATTTTATTTTATTTCAGCAGTTAACAGAAATTATTTTAATAGATTTCGTTTTAGTTAACAAAACAACACTGAATTTGAGGTGTTGTTGATACAGTGTGAATTGTGCAGGACAAGTTATACACCAAAGTTTAGAGGTGTGTAGTCTTTTAGTATTTTTGACGAAGAAAAGAGTTGGGAATAAAACACAATTCTGTTGCAAAATGATGAGATAATTTCAATAGTGAATAATTTTAAAACAATTCTCATAAAAGTAGTTTACCCATACTTTAAAATAATTTTCGAGTGATTCATTTTTTTTTTTTTTTTGAGGCAACATAAATTAAATTGAACAAAGGGTATAGCAAACAGAACTGGAAATAAGGAGGATTAGGAAGTTTATTGCAAATTGCGAAATCAAGTAACTAAAATTAATAGGAAAAAGAAAAGTATGTTTTATAAAGTAAAAATAAGTGAATATAAATATGATGGCAAAAAATTGTGGAATATTCTTAATGAAGTAATGGGTAGGAAATCAGGTCAAACTCCTTTTTTTATATGAAAAATATGAAATTGCTGATTACTTTAATGACTTTTTCATAAATAAAGTACATAAACTAAGAGAAGAAATGTTAACTGATAATATTCCATCAAGGGAAAGTCGAATTTAAAAAATAATAAGTGATAAGCCAGCCCAATGCTTTGAATTGAACAAAGTAAATGTACAACAAGTGGAACAAAAATGATCAACTATAAATATAGATAAACCATCGGGAATGGATAACTTAGATGGTCGCCTTGTAAAATTAGCAGCCAACTATTTGGCAGAAACAGTTTGCCACATCTTTAATATTAGTATTAAAAAAGGGATCTTTCCTTTAGCTTGGAAAGAAGCAAAGGTTACTCCTCTACAGAAAATGCAGCACTGAGTTGTAATGGTGCTAATAGTCGACCAATAAGTTTACTGCCAGTTCTTAGTAAAGTGTTTGAAACGATAGTCTGTGAACAAATTCAATTCTATATAATAATAATAATTTATTCTCTGATTTTCAGCATGCACATATCGAGAAGGACATTCAACAGGAACAGCATTAACACAGATGACAGATGATTGTTTAGTACAGATTGATGATAATAATTTAGTAGGAGCAGTATTGTTATATTTAGCTCCGCTTTTGCTGTATTGGATCATAAATTATTGCTGGAAAAATTGAAATGTTATAAATTTACTTCTCAGACTGTACATTGGTTTAAAAGTTATCTGACTAATAGGAGGCGATGTGTATTTTATAATGGAAGTTATTCGGAAATGAAAGAGTTGCAATTTGGTGTGCCTCAAGGAAGTTGTTTAGGACCATTGTTATTTTCTATTTTTACCAATGATCTTCCTTTGGTTTTAAAGTGTGCAAGGACAGTTATGTACGTAGATGATACAACATTATATCTACCAGCAACATCAATTGAAAAATGATCTGTTGATTTAGATGAGGAGTAACAGTTAGTGGTAAAGTGGGTATGGAATAATAAGATGGTTCTAAATTTGACAAAAACCAAAAGTATTATGTTTGGATCAAATTCTAAACTTAAACTAAAACCACAATTAAATTTGTCTGTAAAAAGTGTGCCTTTTGAACAGGTAGAGGAAATCAGACTTCTTGGAGTTATGCTAGACAGTAGGCTGAAGTGGTCAAAACAGATAGAAAATATGGTAATAGTTATGGGAAGAGGTCTATCAGTTATTAAGAGATGTGCAAAATTTTTATTGCATCTCTCAAATTGTGCAAACAATGGTTCTTACTTATTTAGACTACTGTCCAGTGGTGTGGTCGAGTACATCAAGTAAAGATTTAGAAAAATTACAGTTAGTCCAGAATAGAGCTGCACGACTTACTCTGAACTGTAATAGAAGGGTTAATATTATGAGACTGCACAAAATTCTAGGTTGGCTACTTGTGAAGGATAGGACAATTGTTTCTCTGCTTTGTTTTATAAGAAATATTTCAGTGTCTAGAGTGTACTGTCAACTTTTGTGTAGTAGTGCTAGTCATAATTTTAACACCAGGCATTCATCAAAAAGGTATTTTTTGCTTCCTGTTTCAAAAACGAATGCAAAGCAACAGACTGTAATGTATAGAGGAATGAAAACATGGAATGATTTGCCATCGGATATTAAATGTTTTTTAATAAGTAAAATTACGTTTAAAAACCGTAAAGATACATTTAATGGCACAGTATACAGTAAATTGTTGATTTTGGTAGTGGTAATGGGGATCCAAATAAACAAATAATTAACTATATTTTAAACCAAAACCTAAACAAACAAAAGAAATGTGGTAATATATTTAATTCATTAATTTATTTTTAGAAAATACTACTAACAAAACTCCTAATATGTATCTTTAACTACATGTTGTCATATGAGCAATCACTCAATAACTACACTGATTTAAGTCTTATGAGCAAAAAGGTGGTTGTAAGCTGCATGTGTTTGATTTATTTAAAAGAACCAGTCATTTGTTTAGCAATCATTTGGACTACAATGGCTTCACTATGTTTATGTTTATATTTATATTTTAACTAAAAAGCTCCTTCTTTTAGGGCTGCAAAACGATTAATCGTGATTAATCGATTCAAAACAAAAGTTTATGTTTACATACTATATGTGTGTGTACTGTGTATATTTATTATGTATATATAAATACAAACATATATGTATATATATATATATTTTTTTTTGTATGTAAACACTTGTATATAATTTATATTATATATAAATATAAATATTTGATATATAAATCTAACATATTTTTTCTTAATATATACATATGTGTGTGTATATATGTATACATAATAAATGCGATTAATCTTTTTGCAGCCCTACTTCTTATAAGATTAATTCTTTTCAGGAATTGTAAGATTCACACTGTAGATTCAGTAGTGTTATAGATTCTGAATAAGAACTGGTTCTTGATTCCTAATATTACTAAAATACTCAATTTGAGCAATAATAATGTAACCTTGTAGATAGTCCCGTCCCAAACTCACGGCACTGGTTAACTCAGAGGTCACTCACCCCAGGACATCCCTGTGTGTGTGCAGGTGTATACCTCCCACCCCGCCCCACCACGGCCCTCACCTGTGTGTTGCGGTGCTTCCCTTGTGAGCCGACCTGGGCCGGCAGCCCCTTCTTGCACCGCCCGCCGACCCGGCCCATGGTCACCATGACGCGCTCCAAAACTTTCCAGGCGTACCTGCCCAGCTGCCACCGCACCTACAGCTGCATCCACTGCAGAGCACACCTCGCCAACCATGACGAGCTCATCTCCAAGGTGATTAATGAGCCAAGAATTAACGACCTGACAACAGCTGCAGGAACCGGGTGTGAACAAACATGTTTGTTAAGCATATGAAGCTCACAGATTAGAAGATCAACACATGCTGTTTAATATCACATCAGATAACAAAGCAGATACTGTAGTTTCAGATTAACATTAGGACGTGATATTATATGCAGCTCTCTAAGGAATGTGTCTCTTTTTTTTTCTTTTAGTCGTTTCAAGGAAGTCAGGGCAGAGCATATCTGTTCAACTCTGTGTAAGTTGTTTCTGTGTTTTTACATGGGTATTTGATTGTACAGACAGTTATGGTATTTGAAGAAGTGGTGTGTTTATACACTACCTTTCAAAAGTTTTTTTTTCATGTTTTTGAAAGAAGTATATTATGTTCATTTATTTGATTGAAAATACAGAGAAAAACGTAAAATTTGAAATATTATTATAATTTAAAATAACTGTTTTCTATTTTAATGTAATTTAAAAAATATAATTTAGTCCTGTGATGGCAAAGCTGAATTTTCAGCATCATTACTCCAGTCTTCAGTGTCACATGATCCTTCATAAATCATTCTAATATGCTGATTTGCTGCTCAAGCGACATTTATTATTATTATCAATGTTGAAAACAGATGTGCTGCTTAAATTTTTTTGGAAACCTTGATACACATAATTTTTTTGTGATTCTTTGATGAAAAGAAAATTCAAAAGAACATCATTTATTTAAAATACAAATCTTTTGTGACAATAGCTATGTTTCCATCCACCTATTTTTATGCAAATTGTAGGACACCGCAAAAAAAACACTGCATGGAAATGGCAAAATGTACGTAAATTCTAAAAATGCACATACAAATCTTTAGTCTGATTTTTTTTATTTGTTAAGAAGAAATAACAAATAATGGACACACATTTACCAAATAAATTTCTTGATGGGCATCAAAAAAGTCACATGGCTTTGCCTTAAACAGATCATGTGATTGGATAACTAACCAGTGCACCGATCTCATCGCACCTCATCTCAAAAATTATTTTAATAATTTTGAAATGCCTGAGCCAAAGTCTGTCATCAGAATGATTTGGTATAATCAAAACTGTCTCACACGATTACATTCATAAACATCAGGCATCCGAACACAAGATAACATGACAATGTTTGTTATTGCATGTTGTCTGCATGCAAGTAATTTATTATGTAGGCAAAAACAGCCACAGGCTTGCAGCAACTTCCATTTTTGGGTGGAAACATAGCTAATGCTAAAGTCTTGATCAATTTAATGCATCCACGGTAAATAAAAGTATTATTTTCTTAAAAAAATTTTAAAAAAAAGTCTTACTGACCCCAAGCTTTTGAATGTTAGTATATAAACTCATGTCTACTATGTTTCCACAAACCTAACTGTAGCTTCCTGTGCATGACTGTGTCTCACTGGTCTCGTCAGGGTGAACGTGGGATGTGGTCCTGCAGAGGAGAGGGTTCTGCTCACAGGCCTTCACGCAGTGGCAGACATCTACTGCGAAAACTGCAAAACCACACTGGGGTGGAAATATGTAAGAAAACACTCACAACACATGGAAAGTTAAAGGACATTTACATAAAACTGACATCACATCATAACACAGGTCATTTACATGTTACAAGAGAGGCGGTGGAAGATGGTTATACAACTAAATTATGACTGTACAAGATGCTGTAGCTTACATTATTGGACATTAGTTCACCCAAAAATGAAAATATTGACTTACTTTCTTCTGTGGAGAACAAAAGAGGATGTTCGAAGAATGTTTTAACTGTTGTTGTCCATATAATGAAGAAAGCAAGTCGTGCATACATGAGAGTGAGTAAATGAAGACTGAATTTTCATTTTTGGGTGAACTATCCATAGAAACTAGTTTAACAAATAACCTACTTGGAGCCTCATTTACCTGAAGAAACTGAATGTGCTTGCATTGACCAAACAAGTCATGGACACTTTGAGATAATAGCACATTTTTAATATGCACGGCTTTGCAAGTTTAAGCTTGCTCATAAAGTCTTGTCTAAGCAGGACACATTCCTTGCATGGTGTCCGTTTTTAATCAGCAGCTGTGCCGCATGCCAATTGGTTTTTTTCAGCACTGGTGGATTTCCGGTCACCCTTGACAAACACCAGTAAGCACATAAACAAGTATACGTTCCCATAGTGGCCTGGTTATTTATAAGCATGTCAGATATTTATGTCAATGTGAATGCAGACGTTTCAGAGTAGCAAGGAAGTTTGACCCAGTGCCCTTCTCCAGAAATCTGATGAGTGCTCCCTGCTGCCTGCATCCATCAGCTATAAAAAGAAAAGACAAACAGGATATTAAATGCATTAGTGAAACTTTTTTGTCCTACCTATTTATAAAAAAAATACATTAAAAAGCCATTAATGTCAGGGATAAAACTGTCCTGATACAATAATAAAGAAATAGATCCTCATTATAGGAATGAAATTCTTGAAAAGAAAACCTTAAGTTGTTTTTGACATTATCTTTTATTATTATTTCCAAAATGCAGGGGGAAAAAATAAAAGATGACACTTTAAAATAAGGTTCCATTTGTTAACATTGCTTAACGACATTAGTTAACATAAACTTACAATGAAAAATACTTCTGAAGCATTTATAAGTTAATGTTGATTCCAACATTTACTCATACATTATTAAAATAATCATATCTATTAATGTTATTTAATGGACCTGAGCTAACATGTACTAACAATGAACAGCTGTATTTTTCATAACTAATGTTAACAAAGATTAATAAATATCTTAACAAATGTATTGCCCACTGTTAATGTTAGTTATGCATTAAATATAGTAAAAAAAAAATGGAACCTTATTGTAAAGTGTTACCAAATAAGATAAATAAAAATGGAAATTATATCATAGGACACCTGCAGACATAATTGACATAATTTGATTTATGATAGGGCAAGGCAAGTTCAGGTTGTAAAAATGTCATTTGGTGCAACTCTCCATAAAACATAATATTTTAATTTAATAATTCATGATATTTGAAAAACAAAAATTTGCCTTGAAAAGTATATGTAAAAAAAAAAGTCTTTATTTTTTTAAATAATGATTAACATGTGTAATCTCAAATGTATGGTGGAATGAAAATATGCTATTACTTTTATTTGATGGTTACACCACATTAAAGAGTCATTAAAGAGATAGTTCACCCAAAAATGAAAATTCTGTCATTAATTACTCACCCTCATGTCATTCCAAACCCGTAAGTCCTTCATTCATCTTCAGAACACAAAGATATTTTTTATGAAATCCGAGAGTTTTCTGACCCTGCATAGACCGCAACATAATTGAAACGTTCAAGGCCCAGAAAGGTAGTAAGGACACCATTAAAATAGTCCATGTGACATCAGTGATTCAACCTTAATTTTATGAAGCTACTTTTTGTGTACAAAGAAAACAAAAGTAACGACTTTATTTAACAATTTCTTCTCCACCACGTCTTCACGAAAGTATGATGCACGCGTGTGCATTCCTCTACTGAAAACTAGGGATGCACCGATACCACTTTTTCCAGTACTTGCCCAATACGATACTTTTATTTTTGGTACTTGCCGATACCGAGTACCGATACCAATATTATTATTGCATTTGTACATTTTTTGAGAAATGGATATTCACTCAACAAGCTCGCGCATCTGCGCCGCCGTGTGCTCAATCCACTCAGCGTGCTTTGTTTATCAGCTGGCGCACATCAGCTATACAGGCGTTAATACTGAATGTTTAACGTTATATTTGTTGCATACATATAATAGACATCCTTAACTTCATTCTGCTGTCTGTTGTTCTGTTGTTGGTGTTTCTTTGTCTGAATATGGCGCTTATCACATGCTGTGTGGTATCTGCGTTTGGTATCGGGGCATTTTAACGAGTATGAGTACGAGTACAGGAGCTCAGTATCGGGCCCTACTGTATGCATCCCTACTGAAAACAAATCACAGCGTATCTGGGTTCTACGTCATGTGTCATGGTGCTGTCGTGAACGCACGTCGAAGACTGACATGGAAGAGAAGAAATTGTTAAATATCGTCATTTTTTTATTTATTTTTTTTGCGCACAAAAAGTATTCTCGTAGCTTCATAAAATTATGGTTGAACCCCTGATGTCACATGGATTATTTTAACAATGTCCTTACTACCTTTATGGGCCTTGAATATGGTAGTTGCATTGCAGTCTATGCAGTGTCAGAAAGCTCTCGGTTTTCATCAAAAATATCTTAGTTTGTGTTCTGAAGATGAATGAAGGTCTTACGGGTTTGGAACGACATGAGGGTGAGAAATAAATGACAGAATTTGACAAATTTTACAAATACAAATACCTTTACAAACCTTTACCTATACCTTTAAATTGTAACTTTACTTGAAAATGGCATTGAAAAAAGTCAAAACTATATGAAATCAAAATTAATGCTCTTTTAAAGATTTGCTGACCTATAAATGATAACAAGTTTCATATCCAAGTTAGTCCTGCGGTCAATATCGTTTCTCGCTTTCCTCCTGCCCCTAGGAACATGCCTTTGAGAGCAGTCAGAAGTACAAGGAAGGCAAGTTCATTATCGAGCTCGCCCACATGATCAAGGACAACGGCTGGGACTGAGCGAGCGTCCTGGAGAGAGCAACGGGTGGATGGTGAATGTGTGGGTGAATGACTGACTTTGGTTTGCCATTACCCTCTTAAACCCTCTTCTACCCTCCATCTCCTGCTGACACACACGCGCATCGCCGGACCGAGTCTGGAGAGCGGGCCACCCCGGCGGGCTTTGTGTGTCTGGAGGAGAGCGCGCGCATTTGTCTGTGTGTGTGTGTGTGTGTCCGGCCCGGCACATGGGAGCACACTGAGATACATGAATGCATACACAAGGTGTACAGACATACGTGTGTAAAAACAACAGCATACCGCATGTCACGCTCATCTCAGCCTGATGGTTTATACTACAAGCGGCTCTATTCATACGCGTATATGACATAAGGCAGGGCTCAGGGGGCGCGTTGTGCTTGGCAGGATCAGGGTCACGAGTTCGCCGAGCTGATGGGGCTTTCTCCACTTCGTGTCAGTGAGAAGCTACCAGGCTGACCTTTCTGAATTCAGCTGAGGTTTGCACCATCTGCGCCAGTGAGGAGGACTGGCATGGAGAAATCTCTGAATGGGAGCTCTGACGGACCAACAAACAGGGCTTAAAGGAATAGTTCACACAGAAATGAAGATTAATGTCTTTGCAAGATGTAGAGTTTGTTTTCTTCATCGGACAGATTTGGAGAAATTTAGCATTGCTCTCAACCGTGCTCACCAACAGATGCTCTGCAGTGAATGGGTGCCGTCAGAATGAGAGTCCAAACAGCTGATAAAAACATCACAATAATCTACAAGTAACTCCAGGCCATTAATTATTGTTTTGTTAGTAAAAAGCTGTGTGTTTGTGAGAAACTAATTCATCAATCATCATTAAGGCATTTTAACTTTAAAATATTGCTTCTAGCTAAAATATGAGTCTTCTATCCATAATAATGCTTTCTCTATAGTGAAAAAGTTGTCTCGTCTGAATCAGGAGAGATATATGCACAGATCAAGCACTGTTTACGATTGAAAGCAGTCCAAAATGTTTCTCTACAAATTTTTATTTTGATGTGAGAGGACAACATGGGAACGATTTTTTTAACTGGAAGAAGCGTTATTACAGATTATGGACTCTTTTTTTTTTTGGCCAGAAGCCACGGTTTAAAGGGGTCATATGATGTTGCTAAAGAACATTATTTTGTGTATTTGGTGTAATGAAATGTGTTTATGCGGTTTAAGGTTAAAAAAAAAACACATTATTTTCCACATACTGTACATTATTGTTTCTCCTCTATGCCCCGCCTTTCTGAAACACGTCGATTTTTACAAAGCTCATCGGTCTGAAAAGCGAGGTGTGCTGTGATTGGCCAGCTATCCAGTGAGTTGTGATTGGCCGAATACCTCAAGAGTGTGACGGAAATGTTACGCCCCTTACCATAATGTGATGCCTTGTCCCGGCCGGAGCGA
>NW_015623656.1:539109-554146 GCF_001515625.1 Sinocyclocheilus rhinocerous
CAACAATACTACAGCGAGGATAAAAGTTACGCCTTCTTTCTTTGCTTGAACATTTGGGCGGCGTTATGCAAATCTTCCCACATCGTGACGTAGACATGTGGGGGCGTGTTAGAACGAACCGTTTTAGGTAGGTGTGGCTGACTCTTAACTTTTATAAAGAATATCTCTTTGGATTTGAGACTTTAGTCTTTGCAACTTTACAGATCTTCTTTATGCACCAAGAGCTTGTAACACTTCAAAGATAAAGGAAACATTTTTATCGCATCATATGACCCCTTTAAAGTTAAAATGCCTCGATGAATTTCTTACAAACACACAGCTTTTCACTTCACAAGACATTAACTGATGGACTGGAGTCGAATGGATTACTTTTGGATTATTGTGATGTTTTTATCAGCTGTTTGGACTCTCATTCTGACGGCACCCATTCACTGCAGAAGATCCATTGGTGAGCAAGTGTTGTAATGCCAAATTTCTCCAAAATCTGTTCAGATGAAGAAACAAATTCAAAAACATCTCGGAAGGTCTGAGGTTGAGTAAATTCAGCAAACTTTCATTTTTGAGTGGAGTATTCCTTTAAAGGAATGAGAATTCACAATGAGAATAATTTCTTTAAACCATCTAAGAAATGTAAAGTGAAGTTTACCGTCATGCTTTCAGCATAAAATTACCATCTTACAATTCTGGATGAAAAATGGGCATAATTAAGTGAATGTAAACCTTTGTGTATAGCAGTTTACAGGTGTTGTATCTGGACATCTTTGTGTCTGTATCCCATGTTCCAACAGTTTGTGCTGTTCCCAGTCTCACGGTGTTCATTTGTACTGACTGCTCTTGCTTGTTAGTGGACTCTTTGGGGAATAAGGACATAAGATGAGACTGTACACTGCCTATCTGTTAGGTTCTTTAAATTAAAAACATAATTCATCATAGCTCCTCTGTACCCAAGACAACTAAAAGACACTTCATTGTCTCCTATAATCACCAAAGACCCAACTGCAAATTAGTTGACTTAACAAAAATGGCTTCTTTTTTTTTTTTTTGCTTGGGTGCAGAGAATGGTAGCATGTGGGATTGTGTATAGTGGAAAAACAAGCTTCTTGACATGTTTTACTGACACATAATTTAAATGACATGTGGTAATATATATGTGCATAAACATATTTATTCACCATAACTGATTTTCATCTGTGTCAGGGATTAAATTGTTGCATTTGTTATCTGAGCATTGTCACGGTTTATGTCTGGACACCAAACTTTAATACTTTTGTATTCCAGTAAGAAGTTTCAACTGTAGTGTATTTTATAAATGGATGAGGAGAGGATAATGTTATTGGAACTCCCATCAACATTGATATAAAATGTCAATAAAACTGAAATATTAATTTGCCTGATGTTTTTATTTTTGTAGGCTCTTCATAGCTACATGCTGTTTTTAATTTTTGAAGTTCCGATCCGAATCGAAAGATTCGCGAACCCTCTCCGAAGATCCAATCTGAATCGAATGAATCGCAATACGCGCTTTGAAGTTCCGATCTGAAGTTCCGATCTAAATCAAATGATTTATAATACTTGTTTTGAAGTTCCAATGAAGATGCGCGAACCCGCTCCGAAGTTCCGATCTAAATCAAATTATTCATGATACGCGCTTTTAAATTAAAATTCTTTAATTTACTTTAAACTTTAAATGTGATACTTTTCTTTTGAGGAATAAGGAGATATGTTGCCTGCCCAAGTTGCTCTTTTCCATACGATGAAAGTGGAGCAGGGCTAAAATGTACACCAGTACACCAAAATTTTAAAGTTATTTGTTTGTTTGTTTGTTTGTTTTCTATTCACAGTAGCTTTCGAATAATAAAAAAACACTGACATTTCTCAAAATATTTTCTTTTATGTTCCACAGAAGTCGTACAGGTTTGGAACAACATGAGGGTGAGTAAATGATGACAGAATTTCCTTTTGGGATGAAGAAGTTCATAAATGGTATACATTTACATTTAAGTCCACTTAAATGTTTTATTTATGTATTTATTTTATGTAATTAATCTATTTATTGTCATTTATGGAGCTTGACGTGCCAGGTTTCATTCATTTTTCTTGTATGGAAAAGAGCAGCTTGGACATTCTGCTAAACTTCTCCTTTTATGTTCCACAGAAGAAAGACTCTTAATGACATTTAATGACATTTTGTGTGAAATATTACTTGAACGACTTCTATGTTTTGTCTTTAAACTAAAGTTTAACACTTTAAATTCAGACTCAGCTTGATTTGCAGATACACTTCAGTCCCACCTTCAACCCTGCAAATGAGGTAAAAATCCAGATGTGGGCTCACCCTAACAAACAGACTATTATTTCAATATGGACAAGCTTAAAATACAAGATGGTGGCTGCTCTCCACTCCTCTGTTGTTCCAGGGAGTGTGCCAGCCTTTCAGTTGCCCTACGTCTCCTCTTTACACAGACAGATGGCTCTGTGTTTGCACTGGAGGCCGCGTCTCCTAGCAACTGGCTCTCTCTCGCTCCTCAAGTTGCGGAGGAGGCAGCGCAAGTGTGTGTCTGTGAAGGGCTGGTGTCATTCAGTGTCTGGGCCCTCGTTTATCTCACACAGCTCGCTGCCTGAGGTTGTTTAAGGTCTGTCAGGGGTTGGGTAGTGCTCTGCTGAGTGTGTGGGCGAATAATATCACCTGCAGTTGATTACTCAGCTCTCCGGTGGTTGATGGATGAACATGTAGACAGGAAATACAAAGAAGAGAACATAGAGTGCTGTTTTCTTTTTTTTGATCCGATGAGTTTGGGATGCATTGAAATATTTGAATTTTTGTGGATAGACTGTATATGCCATAGATATGTCTATGGTATTTGTGGCCACCCAACCAGGGGTGTTTCCCTAAAGCAAAACGCACCCCATATGTGATGCATTCAAACCAAAACCTATAGATATGTATACATAAAAGCTAAATTCAACTGCTCCAGACATGTCAACCCGTTCGCCATCTTGGAACGGTCAACGTATCACCAGTCACAGTAAAACTCAATGAGTTTTTTAAGATGCCGCAACATTGCACAACCCCTGGTTTTAAAAACTGCAGATTCCCAAAGAAACGAGATAGCTTTTCACAGGTCAGAGTGTGTTGGTTTGTGTTTTTATATTATATTACCTCAATATTACAGGTTTTTATAAACTATAAACTAACTTAACTAATATTGTGTTACATAACAGCTTCAGTTTCTTGTATTTAGTTTAGCAGAAACATCTGTAAAAGTCTATTGCAGAAATAGATATTCATACATGCGTATAACTACGGTTCCAATATGGCGGACGGCTTACGTATAGCGGCCCATATAAACAGCTACTAATGAGGCATCTATGTGTATGTGTGTGTGTGTGTGTATATATATATATATATATATATATATACACACACTGAACAAAATTATAAACGCAACACTTTTGTTTTTGCCCCCATTTTTCATGAGCTGAACTCAAAGATCTAAGACTTTTTCTGAAATGTCCACCCTTGTTTCATCTTCATCATCCTGGTACTGTAGGTGTTGGGACTGAACCAGCTAATATTATTTCCATTGACAAGTGGCAGGATTGCTTTCTAATTACTGATAGATTTCAGCTGGTGTCTTGGCTTTCCATGCTTTTTTGCACCTCCCTTTCTTCATGTGTTCAATACTTTTTCCCTGTGTCTTTCCATTTTATTACACATAACTCAATTTCTGAACTTGTTTTTGTTTTCTTTGTATGTATGGATTACTTGGGTTGTTACCGACATCTGGTGAAAACGAATATTGAAGGGTCTGTGGGCCTCTTCTATGAGCTCTGATCTTTAGTTCTTTAATTTTCTATTGGATTCAAGTCAGGTGATTGACTGGGTCATTCTAGCAGCTTTGTTTTCTTTTTCTGAACCCAACTGAGAGTTTCCATGACTGTGTTTGGGATCATGGTCTTGCTGAAATGTCCACCCTTGTTTCATCTTCATCATCCTGGTACTGTAGGTGTTGGGACTGAACCAGCTAATATTATTTCCATTGACAAGTGGCAGGATTGCTTTCTAATTACTGATAGATTTCAGCTGGTGTCTTGGCTTTCCATGCTTTTTTGCACCTCCCTTTCTTCATGTGTTCAATAGTGTGTGTGTATTTTTTGTGTGTGTATATATATATATATATATATATATATGATGAAAGCCTATGTGCAAAATGAGAATTGCAAAATGAGAATTACCAATGTTTTTCCACTAAACGTTTTTTAACACTATTTCTATAAAATGGGTTATGACAAATTGTCTGAACTATGTTACAATTAAATAGTTGTATTAATTACTCCTAGAAATATTGGTGGTCATTTGCTTTCATGCAGATATTCATACATCCATTGTTAATGTTTTTAACATAGCGAATATGCAGAGGGCAACGGCTGCTTCATTAACAATTTGAAAGTTCTGTGCAGCTGCAAAATGCGACAATCGTATGCAAATATCAGAGTGAAAAATCCCAAAGGTCAGGTTAAATTTCACACACCAAGCTACTGTATAACAGAGGACCTGAAAAACCTGACTGAAATATGCACAAGTGAACTACTAATGTAATTTCAATGCTGAATGTTTTGTTTGTTTTTACTGATGTTCATTGCATGGAAAAGAGCAACTCAGACATTCTGTTAAATATCTCTTTTTGCGTTCCACAGAAGAGAGACAGTCACAGGTATGGAACAACATTCAATGAATAAATGAAGTGAATAAATGCAGGAATATGAGCAGCACACAGAAGCAGAGGTGCTGTATCCAGCCCTAGGATGAAGTGTCTCGGGAGGTAATGACTCAGCAGAAAATCAAACAAAGAACATCAAGAGCTCATGTTCCTGAAACACCAGACTGCAGTAAGGAATGATGGCGCTCCGAGCGGATCGGGTTCTGTTTATTAGCTGGTGAAAGTGCAGTCCTCAGGGAGAACCGTCTTTTTTTGGCCAATGACCTCACATCTGCATCTGCCTCTTCGTCCAGCAGCAGCGCTTTTATGTAACGTTTACTTTGAATATAAGACTGTGGGCAAAAGCAAAGCAAACCCTTAAAGAGATAGTTCACCCAAAAAAATATGAATAGCCTACCTTTCTTCAGTGGAACACAAAAGGAGAAGTTCCACGCTTTTCCAAACAATGAAAGTGAATAGTGACCAGTGCATGTCAAACAAGATTTCCAGTGAATACCAACATAAATTTCAGCGTGTTTCTCTGAAAAGCTATCATATTAAGAGGACTTGGAATAACATATGAGTCATATGGTTTACAGTTATTATTATGCCTTATGGTGTCCTTTTTAGAGTTTGTCAGCCCCAATCCCCATCCACTTTTATTAGGCTATATGGAACTGAGCAGCATGAACAATCTTCAAAACTTCTCATTTTGCCTTTTTTGTGTTGATCAGTATGATGGTGCATAAATAATTACAAAACTGGCTTTTTGGGTGAACTATCCCTTTAAAATGCCAAAGCTTGGCATAGTCTGATATTTTTACAGTAGGTTGACTGTTTTGAGTGTCCACCCGTCCCCACCCTTCCTATTTAGCAGAGACGACATTCACAAGCATCTTTCCATAACAGTCCTTTCTCCTCGGTTCAGTGTTCAGCCTTCGTGGTTAAGGCAAGGCTCGCTGTAACCTGATGGAGTGTGAGCTGCAGAGGCTAAAAATAGCAGAGCTGTTCAGTGAGTCAAAACTCTGCAGCAGACTGACTCAGACAGACTCACACAGACTTGTGCATTGACACAGTAAAAAGAGAAAGCACAAGAGATTCAAGAGTGACATGAGACAAGCATGTGGCATATTGCAGTTATACTAATGCACTGTGATCTGATTGTGGCCATTCAACTGGATTTTATCTTGAACCTACGAGATACGATAGTCTTATGTTTCATTTCAATAACATAGATTAGTGAATCTCACTAAAAGTAAAATCTGGGTCCTGAAGCAACACCAGTGTCCACTACACCATATAGGCTACTTCAGTGAAGTGTGTTGTAAACAAGCTCACTGGGAGGCATAGAATTAAACAGGGCCAAACTATATTTTTCCTGTGGATTAGGGATTGTGGTAATCTCTGCATTTGTTTAAGATTATACAGATTGATTTATTCCTGTGGTCTACATTGAGAGTGTATGTGTAGTGCACTGTGATATTATAGAGTCAGAACCCTATTTATCTCACATTTAAACATTTATATACAGATTATTAAACACTATTCAAGTATTTAGTTTGTTGCACAATGGATGTAATCATTATATATTATATCTGTCAGATAGATAGATAGAAATTAACGTGGGCTAGCACAATTATTCTAAATCTATTACGGCTGTCGCGAATAAAGTGAAAATGAAATGGAAAATGTCAATTCCAGCATTAAATTTGGATCTGTTCAATCTGCATTGTATTTCTATTTACGCGTTTACAGCGTCGCCCATTATAGCCAATCACACACAATTCTGTTGAGTTTATAAATGTAATGGCCAATCAGAGGTGTTCAGACGAGTCATTGCTGAAACACCAGTGTTTTGTTCAGTGCGCTCACTGAATTAAACAAATAAACTTCTGCACTCTCACGAATAAAAAACAAAGTGCAGGTGTGCGTATGGCGTAATTTATCATACAGTGTATCGTTATAATTAGTAACTTACAAATTTTTTATTAAACTGTAACAACGTTAAGGGGTTTTACAAATTTAGTCTATTAAAAATATTTTATTACACGCCACCCACCCAACACTTAGTAAGAAGATGAAAGATTTTAAACACTTTTCGTTTAAGTGGTATTACCGTTGAGAATTTATTAAAATACATAATAACGCACCACCAATACTGTCCAATAGATGGCATGATTTCCTCACAATGTGTCATTATGTCTCAGTGTAGGGTCGCCGTGATTTTTCCAAGTAAGACATGTTCCTGGATCAACATCTTTTGTTGATCCTGGATCAACATTACTGTCCAAAAATACAGACTTAACCCAATCCCTACCCCTAAACCTAACCCTACCCATAGTTTATTCCTAAAATCAGTGGGAAATGATAGCAGATTAACATGGGTGTAGAACAGGGCTGTCCAAACTCGGTCCTGGAGGGCCGGTGTCCTGCAGAGTTTAGCTCCAACTTGCCTCAACACACCTGACTGGAAGTTGCTATGCCTAGTAAGAGCTTGATTAGCTGGTTCAGGTGTTTAATTAGGGTTGGAGCTAAACTCTGCAGGACACCAGCCCTCCAGGACCGAGTTTGGACAGCCCTGGTGTAGAAGCACCTAACCCTGATCGTAAGCCTAAAACTGAAATTTCCTGAAAAGTTATCCGTCAATTCTGATTGGTTGCTTGCAATGTTACTCAACATCCTTGTTGATCCTGGAATATGTTGGGTCATCAGTTCTGTATATGCACAATAAATGTATATATTGTACCTGAGAGAAAACATATATTTTTTAAAGAGATAAAATAATTTTTTTTCTAAATTT
Source organism: Sinocyclocheilus rhinocerous (assembly GCF_001515625.1). Lineage (NCBI taxonomy): Eukaryota > Metazoa > Chordata > Actinopteri > Cypriniformes > Cyprinidae > Sinocyclocheilus > Sinocyclocheilus rhinocerous. The sequence continues at coordinate 546,610 of NW_015623656.1, forward strand.
TCATTAAAGAAACTGTTGTATTTATTTCAAATGATTATCAAAAGGCAGTGATTATTTAGGAAAGACTGCATATGTCAGTAATTTTGTAGACAGCAACTTGAATAAACCATGCAAGACAAAATCTACAGTCTGTAGCTGTCTGACAGGTCATTAGGACAGCAAATTACTGCAGTCATTATACTTTGTTGGGATGCAGAAGCATAAAATTACTTTGACTTTTAAGAGCATCTGCCAAATGTCTTGAATGCAAAGACCATTATGTTTGCATGCTATAGCCTACTGTAAACATGAACAGGAAATAATTATCAAAAAAAAAAAAACAGGTGACTACAGCACTGACATTATTATTATTATTATTATAGGAGAGACCAGGCCTAGCTGTCACAATTTTTCCACCAATGATTATTTAGTGTTACAACACTCCCCACATTATGACATCAAATCTGTATTAAACTTTTCAGTAAACAATCTTGCATGCAAATACGACTATTAAATAAAGATTAACTGGTTACATTTTCAGACGGTATTCTAAAATGCCTCATTATGATCAAATTTTGGGATTTGAATTACATGCTTGTAATATTTGTTAGTTAAGATAATAGGTATGATAGCTATCAATCATATCTGGTTGATACATGCTATGTTTTTTTCAGTGTGATAATACATAATTATTCTTATTTGAGCACACAGCCAATAAGGAAATCATTAGGAGAGATGCAGTCTATCATGGATGACTCTTTTCATTCAATTGATATTGATCTGTCCTCCCACCTCCATCACTAAGCTCGTTTGACCTTTCATATTTAAATTAATTAGTAATTAAAATCCTGTATGTAAATTGCGATTTAACACCTAATTGTATTAAATCATATAAATCTTTATATATGTGTGTGTGTGTGTGTGTGTGTGTCACTCGCTACGAGAAACGGAGTGAAACATGATACAAACGGTGAAGCGGTTGGAGGAGCTCTGTTATCACTCTAATATCGCACTCTTATCAGCCAATCAGATTCGAGGACCAGAAAGAACTGTTGTATTAAAGTCACTAGAAGGTATAGTATATATACAGTCATGTGAAAAAGTTAGGACACCCTATTGAATTCCATGGTTTTCCTTATCAGGACATAATAAAAAAAAAAAAAACGGTTCTTTCCAGTTCTTAAAATTTGGAAAATAAAACCTCAGTTGAACAACAACACATGACATATTGCACCATGTCATTGTTTATTTTTAAACAAAAATAAAGGCAAAATGGAAAAGCCATGGGTGACAAAATTAGGACACCCTTACTGTTATACATTAGAATACTGTTATACTCTAATACATTTACATTAGAAGCTGTTGCCCTCATCAAATTGAAAAAGGTTATAGAAAAAACATGGTACAACACTATTACCCATTCTCTCAAGAAAGAAACTCGTAATCTTGAGCACAAATGGAGAAAAACTAACTTGGAAGTTTTTAGAATTGCGTGGAAAAACAGTATGTCCAGCTATAGACAGGCTCTAAAAGCTGCCAGGGCCGAGCATATCCACAAACTCATAGAAAATAACCAAAACAATCCAAGGTTTTTATTTAGCACAGTGGCTAGATTAACAAATAACCAGACGCCACACGATCTAAATATTCCCTCACAGTTTAATAGTAATAACTTTATGAATTTCTTCACTGATAAAATAAATAACATCAGAAATACAATAACAAATGTAGATTCTACAGCATATAATACTTCAGCTTCATTCATCGCACCAAAAGATAAACTACAGTGCTTTACAATTATAGGACAGGAAAACCAGATGCCACCCAATCTAAATATTCCCTCACAGTTTAAAAGTAATAACTCTATGAATTTCTTCACTGATAAAGTATAACATCAGAAATACAATAACAAATTTAGATTCTACAGCGTCTAGTACTTCAGCTTCATTCATCGCGCCCAAAGAAATACTGCAGTGCTTTACAAATATAGGACAGGAATCACTGCATCACTGCATCTAAACCAACAACATGCCAATTAGATCCTGTACCCACTAAATTACTGAAAGAGTTGTTACCTGTAGCAGAAGAACCGCTTCTCAATATTATGAACTCATTGTTATCTTTAGGTCACGTCCCAAAACTATTCAAGCTGGCGGTTATTAAGCCTCTTATTAAGAAACCATAACTAGATCCTAATGAACGGGCAAATTACAAACCCATTTCAAATCTTCCGTTTATGTCAAAAATTTTTGAAAAAGTTGTTTGCTCAATTGTGCTCCTTCTTGCAAAAACAAAAAAAGATCTCTATGAAGAATTTCAGTCAGGTTTCAGGCCCCACCATAGCACAGAAACTGCACTTGTTAAAATTACAAATGACTTGCTTCTTGCGTCAGACCAAGGCTGCATCTCATTGCTAGTTTTACTTGATCTTAGTGCTGCGTTCGACACTATAGATCATAACATACTCATAGATCGATTACAAAACTATACAGGTATTCAAGGGCAGGCTTTAAGATGGTTTAGATCATACCTGTCCGATCGCTACCACTTTGTTCATTTAAATGGGGAGATCTCAATTATCACCAATAAAATATGGAGTGCCACAAGGATCTGTCCTAGGTCCTCTGCTATTTTCAATATACATGTTACCCCTTGGTAATATTATTAGAAAATACAGGATTAGCTTCCACTGTTATGCAGATGATACTCAACTATATATCTCAACAAGACCAGATGAAACTTCTAAATTATCTAAGCTAACAGAATGTGTTAAAAATGTAAAAGATTGGATGACCAATAATTTTCTCCTATTAAATTCGGATAAGACAGAGATATTACTTATTGGACCAAAAAGCAGTACACAGAATCTCTTCCTTAGCTTGGGTTGAACAAATCATTTTTGCTTGGTTGGAACAGCAGCTACGCTAATTATGTCTCTATTTGTTTCTCTGTTTCTGCCACGGGATTGACATACTGTGGTAACTAGGAATTACACAAGCTTCAGTCTGGATCCAGCCCTTACAAAGACCTGAGATGACCGAACACCTGAGAAGAGATGTTGCAAACCCCTCAGAGGTCCTCAGATGATGCCAACACTGAAACAACATAAACTACCAAATTTTGCTACAAGTTTGATTGCAACATATAATTATTGCTGTTAATAGTGTTTAGTCTGTTTGATTATAGTGCGTTTGTTTGATTACGTCATTAACTGAATTTTATGAATTTTAACTGAATGTACTAAATATATTGTAGAAACTTAATTTTCTGTAAAGCTGCTTTTCAACTATTTGTATCGTGAAAAGCGCTATACAAATAAACTTGAATTGTTAACAAGAATTAAGAGCAAATAATTAAAATATTAATTGAAGCCTTCAGGTGTAAGACATCAGCAATGATCTTAGAGAAGCAATTGTTGCTGCCATCAATCTGGGAAAAGGAACAATTTGTAACAAATGTAAAAAGAGGGGCTCTCCCAACAGAAGAGGAGGCACAACCAAAAATAAAAAAACATATGAGCTGAACAAAGGTGCAACACTCACTCTTCAAAGTTCAAGCTTTATTAATAAAACAACATGACGTTTCGGCCGTCCAAGGCCTTCAAGAGGAACAATTTGAACAGGGAACAATTTGAAGTCCATCATTCTACAGTGAGGTAGATTATTCACAAGTGGAAGACATTCAAAACAGACAAAACAGACCCCAGGAGTGAACATGCCAGCAAATTCACCCCAAGATCAGACTGTGTAACGCTCAGAGAACTCAGAGAAATCCCAAGAACTTCACCGCAGGCTCCACAGGCCTCAGTTAACATGTTAAATGATAAAATTCATGACAGTACAGTTAGAAAAAATATGGGACAAGTATGGCATGTTTGGAAGGCTTGATGAATTTCTTCACTGATAAAATAGATAACATCAGAAATACAATAACAAATGTAGATTCTACAGCGTATAATACTTCAGCTTCATTCATCGCACCAAAAGATAAACTGCAGTGCTTTACAATTATAGGACAGGAAGAGCTAAATAAACTTATCACTGCATCTAAACCAACAACATGTCTGTTAGATCCTGTACCCACTAAATTACTGAAAGAGTTGTTACCTGTAGCAGAAGAACCGCTTCTCAATATTATTAACTCGTCGTTGTCTTTAGGTCACGTCCCAAAACCATTCAAGCTGGCGGTTATTAAGCCTCTTATTAAGAAACCACAACTAGATCCTAGTGAACTGGCAAATTACAGACCCATCTCAAATCTTCCTTTTATGTCTAAAATTTTAGAAAAAGTTGTGTCTGCTCAATTGTGCTCCTTCCTGCAAAAAAATTATCTCTATGAAGAATTTCAGTCAGGTTTCAGGCCCCACCATAGCACAGAAACTGCACTTGTTAAAATTACAAATGACTTGCTTCTTGCGTCAGACCAAGGCTGTATCTCATTGCTAGTTTTACTTGATCTTAGTGCTGCGTTCGACACTATAGATCATGACATACTCATAGATCGATTACAAAACTATACAGGTATTCAAGGGCAGGCTTTAAGATGGTTTAGATCCTACCTGTCCGATCGCTACCATTTTGTTCATTTAAATGGGGAGTCATCTCGATTATCACCAGTAAAATATGGAGTGCCACAAGGATCTGTCCTAGGTCCTCTGCTATTTTCGATATACATGTTGCCCCTTGGTAATATTATTAGAAAATACGGGATTAGTTTCCACTGTTATGCTGATGATACTCAACTATATATCTCAACAAGACCAGATGAAACTTCTAAATTATCTAAGCTAACAGAATGTGTTAAAAATTTAAAAGATTGGATGACCAATAATTTTCTCCTATTAAATTCGGATAAGACAGAGATATTACTTATTGGACCAAAAGACAGTACACAGAATCTCTTGGATTACAATTTGCAACTAGACGGATGTACGGTTACTTCCTCTACAGTCAAAAATCTGGGTGTTATATTAGATAGCAACTTGTCTTTTGAAAATCATATTTCCCATGTTACAAAAACAGCATTCTTCCATCTTAGAAACATTGCCAAGTTACGAAACATGTTTCCTGTTTCTGATGCAGAAAAGCTAGTTCATGCATTCATGACCTCTAGATTGGACTATTGTAATGCACTGCTAGGTGGTTGTCCTGCATCTTCAATAAACAAGTTACAGGTGGTCCAAAATGCAGCGGCTAGAGTCCTTACCAGGTCAAGAAAATATGATCATATTACCCCAATTTTTCAGTCTCTGCACTGGCTACCTATTAAGTTCCGTATCAGTTACAAAATATTATTACTTGCCTATAAGGCCCTTAATGGGTTAGCTCCTGCGTACCTTACTAGTCTTCTACCATGCTACAATCCATCACGCTCCCTAAGGTTGCAAAACTCTGGACTTTTGGTAGTACCTAGGATAGCAAAGTCCACTAAAGGAGGTAAAGCTTTTTCGCATTTGGCTCCCAAACTCTGGAATAGCCTTCCTGATAACGTTCGGGGTTCAGACACTCTCTCTGTTTAAATCTAGATTAAAGACACATCTCTTTGGCCAAGCATTCAAATAATGCATCTCATAATCTTGTACTGCAGTTATATCTGATCAAATGTACATTATTATTCTTTTGCTTGGGTTAAACAAATCAATTTTGCTTGGTTGGAACAGCAGCTACGCTAATTATGTCTCTATTTGTTTCTCTGTTTCTGCCACGGGATTGACATACTGTGGTAACTAGGAATTACACAAGCTTCAGTCTGGATCCAGCCCTTACAAAGACCTGAGATGACCGAACACCTGAGAAGAGATGTTGCAAACCCCTCAGAGGTCCTCAGATGATGCCAACACTGAAACAACATAAACTACCAAATTTTGCTACAAGTTTGATTGCAACATATAATTATTGCTGTTAATAGTGTTTAGTCTGTTTGATTATAGTGCGTTTGTTTGATTACGTCATTAACTGAATTTTATGAATTTTAACTGAATGTACTAAATATATTGTAGAAACTTAATTTTCTGTAAAGCTGCTTTTCAACTATTTGTATCGTGAAAAGCGCTATACAAATAAACTTGAATTGTTAACAAGAATTAAGAGCAAATAATTAAAATATTAATTGAAGCCTTCAGGTGTAAGACATCAGCAATGATCTTAGAGAAGCAATTGTTGCTGCCATCAATCTGGGAAAAGGAACAATTTGTAACAAATGTAAAAAGAGGGGCTCTCCCAACAGAAGAGGAGGCACAACCAAAAATAAAAAAACATATGAGCTGAACAAAGGTGCAACACTCACTCTTCAAAGTTCAAGCTTTATTAATAAAACAACATGACGTTTCGGCCGTCCAAGGCCTTCAAGAGGAACAATTTGAACAGGGAACAATTTGAAGTCCATCATTCTACAGTGAGGTAGATTATTCACAAGTGGAAGACATTCAAAACAGACACCAATCCTCCCAGGAGTGAACATGCCAGCAAATTCACCCCAAGATCAGACTGTGTAACGCTCAGAGAAATGGCAGACAACCCAAGAACTTCACCGCAGGCTCCACAGGCCTCAGTTAACATGTTAAATGATAAAATTCATGACAGTACAGTTAAAAAAATATGATGGACTTGAATTGTCCATCATATTCTATCTAAAAAAACATGGCAGCACGGTTTAGTTTTGCAAAGTTGCATCCAGAATAAGTCTTCTAGAACAATGACCTTTGAACAGATGAGACCAAAGTGGAGATGTTTGGCCATAATGCACAGCAGCACGTTTGGTGAAACCTCATACCAAAAGTCACACATGCTAGTGAAGGGCTGATGATTTTGGGCTTGTTTTTTAGACACAGGACCTGGGCACCTCACAGTCATTGAGTCGACCATGAACTCCTCTGTATACCAAAGTTTTCTAGAGTCAAATGTGAGGACATCCGTCCAACAGCTAAAGCTTGGCCAAGATTGGGTGATGCAACAGGACAATGATCCCAAGCACACCAGCAAATCTACAACAGAACGGCTGAAAAGAAAAGAATCAAGCTTCTGCGATAGCCCAGTCATAGTCCAGACCTCATCCTGACTGAAATCATGTGGTGAGAGCTGTGTATAAACAAATGCCCACAAACCTCAATAAACTGGAGCAACATGGTAAAGAAGAGTGAGCCAAAACTCCTCCAGAATGACGTGAGAGACTGATAAAGTCATACATAAAATTATTACTTCAAGTTATTGCTGCTAAAAGTGGATCTACAGGCAATTGAATCATAGGGTGTCCTAACTTCGTCAATGTGAGAGACTGATAAAGTCATACAGAAAATGATTACTTCAAGTTATTGCTGCTAAAAGTGGATCTACAGGCAATTGAATCATAGGGTGTCCTAACTTCGTCACACATGGCTTTTACATCTTGGCTTTATTTTTGTTAATCAAATAATTACACAGTGTGATATGTCATGTGATATTGTTCATCTAAAGCATTCTGTTGGACCAGATAATTTTTTTATTATCTCCCGATACAGAAAACCATGGAATTCAATAGGGTGACCTAAATTTTTCACATGACCGTATGTATATTATATATA
>NW_015623656.1:556343-572520 GCF_001515625.1 Sinocyclocheilus rhinocerous
ATATATATATATATATATATATATATATAGCACAGAAATACTGCACCTTAGAAACTGACGTAGTTAAATGAACATGAATCCATGAAATGGATGTCACAAATGAATATCATATTCATTCTTTTATTAGACATTAACAAAAGCCATGGGCATGAACTAGAAGCATCTGGGTCTTTTGCAATTTCTTGACATCTTCAGAGTATCATCTGTCTCCATTCCCTTTTAAAGAACACAAACAGTGATTCAATGGATTAGATTGAACACTATATTAAAAACATACTTTAACGCTAGTTATGATCAGGACTGTGGCTTAACTGTACCTACCAGTCTACATAAGGCAGTAGCAGGGCGCTTGCGGGAGCAGTTCGTGACACTCAAACTTATTCTCTGGAAGGCTGCAGTCAGTTTATCTATGGAGGATGATGGTTGGCCAGTATAAATACCTGCTGGGGTCCGACCGTGCCCATGGGTCTGCCCAAAAGCAGGTGTCTTCCCAAAACCTGGGGTCCAAATGTGAGCAGGGGTCTGTCCAAAAGCTGGGACCTGACTGGAAGCAGGGGTCTTCCAGAAGTTTGGGGTTCGACCGTGAGCAGAGGCCTGCCCAAATGTGCAGCTCTGAGGGTGAGCAGGGGTCTTGCAGAAGGATGGGGTTCGATAATGAACAGGGGTCTGTCCGAAAGCTGGGGTTTGACCCTGGCATTTTAAATATGAAAGTGATGCTGCTCCAAATTCTTGAGTCTCATTATTGAAACTCGTCTTCTGGAAGGTTGCGATCAGTTCATCAATAAAGGATGATGGGTTAGTATACCCACAGTGCACAGTTAACCCACCATTCCGACCAAAAGCAGCAGTTAGGCCAAAGAAAACCTGCCCTATAAGCTGGCTAAAGGCAAGTGGACTGAAGTCAGGTAGTCGCCTGATATTTACACACTGCATTGCACTACTAGATGCAGCTCTAATTATTGCACTGGGCGGTTTTTAAATAGCTACATTTCGTCAATAGTTGCTGGTAGTAGGCTACTCAACTCTCTTGCCCTCTCCTTTCTCCTAATGGACACTTTGTAGCACAAACCGTCCTTTTTACTTTAATCTGCATAAGCGAAGATTCTATTTTAGTACTGCTCGTGGCTTCATGTTAAGACGTCATAGTAACGCCACTGCCGTGATTCCCACACATTCTATTGAACGATTAAGAAATCGTCTTTTTATGAGTCAACTTTACCTAACCGGTCAGGCATTTGTATCTGAAGTTTCCTTGTACATACGTACAACGCAAACATCATTAGCACGTGAAGGGTTAACGTTATTTAAAGTCGGGCGTTTTCCCCGCTTAAAAGTGAGAGCGAGTAAAATTAATCTTTATTACAGCAGCAAACATCATCAGATAAGCAAATGAACACTTCAACGTCAAAGTTTCATTCAAAGACCTAATTCCTATGCAAACTGCCACGCTAGTAAAAAGCCATGTGGACCTTCCTTGGTCAATTAAAACATCAGCAAATAAAATGTACGCGCTTTACAACTAAACAGAAATAACTGACTGAATTTAATTTCCAAGCATGTCACTCCGAGCAAGATTGCATTGTAAATCTTGAATATTAATTATAATGCAATATAGAGACTTGTATTGGAATATTCATTGTATTGAAATCAATTTCAGCAAATAATCCTAGATATGGGTTCATGTTAAATATTTATTTCATTTTGGTTGGGGTACGCAGTAGACATCACATCAACAATTTCTAAATATCGCTTATCCTGGGCAAAAAGACCATAAACATTATACAAATAGAGTCCGAAGTAAATGCTGCAAACGAGGTCATGAGGTCAACGTTTAGGCTGTCAGTCAATGATGCCCTTTGGTGGTTGGAAATCGAAATATTTTATAGCCTATAATTTAGGGACATTTTAGGTTTTAAACTACACAATATACTACGTACAACTAAAACATGTTTGTACTCTCTCTGGTTGTCAAACTCAGTGAAACATGTCTGAAGTTCATGTAATGTACCACATCAGAGGTTAAACAACTCCCTTCGACTTGATCTGGTGTGTCATTGGTAACTGCAAAGATTTTTTTCCCTCTGTTTATGCATTCACCTGAATGTGCCAATATATTCTCCAAATGTATTGGAATGGTCCAAAATAATGTAATAGGCTAAATCAGGGCTGTCCAAACTCGGTCCTGGAGGGCCGGTGTCCTGCAGAGTTTAGCTCCAACCCTAATTAAACACACCTGAACCAGCTAATCAAGCTCTTACTAGGCATAGAAACTTCCAGTCAGGTGTGTTGAGGCAAGTTGGAGCTAAACTCTGCAGGACACTGGCCCTCCAGGACCGAGTTTGGACAGCCCTGGGCTAAATCATATGTTATTTATTCTAACTTTAGTTAGCCTTTTTAATAACTGGTCAGGGACAACAGATGAAATATCAGGCTCATTTACAGTCCTGTTTCTGTTGATTAATGAGGGCAATGTACAAAACAGTCATTGAGGTGGTTCCCTTTCAAAAGTACATTTAAAAAAAATTACTAATATGTACCATTTAGGGTTAAGTAAGGAACAAAGATGTACTTTAAATAAACTACATTTGTATCTACTTTTTTTCATATTAATGTGCTGTGTTTTTAGCGGCTGCTCTGTTTATTCCCATACGAGAGAGGAAACAGTAAATCGGGTGCCAAAGAAAGTGTTATAATGTAGCTTCAGACTAGACTAACACAAGATGAGCTTCTCTGACCTGCGTGAACTCATGCTGTAATATTTAGTGACACCTGGAGGGATAATCTTGAGCATGTCAACAGATTCAGTCATTGTTTTTATTGCTCGAACAAATCATTTTACATAACTGAATAACTCACCGTTTGCTTCATCTGAATAATTACACAAGCTTGCGTTGAGATTTTTCCCTCTGGCCTCCAAAAACCTCAACAATGCAGACTGTAATATCAATTATTATGACGTAACACAAAAATCTAGGCAAGCGGAATCAAGACAAAACAGTGATTATATCAATGAGTGAAATATTTATTTAAAAACTGAAAAATAAAACAAACTCACACACAGTTTTAGTACATATCATACAAAGATATTCTCCAAAATGTTACTGAGCGGTCTTGTTTTTTTCTCCATTAACAAAAGTGAGAGGCAGTTTAGAGGCTGGCAGAGCTGGTAAGACTAGACAACCGAATCTAAACGGTGAAATAAACCATTATTACCGGAGGTGATGATTGATGACACTCCAAAAAACGGAAATTAAATACCCAGTGTCGCAACTTAACATAACGACCAAAGCAGTGCAACGAGTGAAACAATATGAGGGTATTAAAACATAACAACATAAGGGATATACAGTATATACCATCTCAGTCACACAGCATCCACCCAAACACACGTTATATTAGTATTAAAGAACACACACGCACGCACTCATGGTTTAGCCAACGCATGTTCATATTGAGTCTACGGGGCCCTTAAACTCAATCATTTTCTCTTTTGTAGTTACTGACTGGTAGTTTGTGGAGAAGTTGAGGTAACCCTGATTTGTAGATGACTACAAGACTGCAAGTCCCTGTGAGCCCTGGTGCGAGCTGTGCTGCTGGCAGACAGTGGTGGTCTACAAGGCTATGTGGTCTACATTGCTTTGACAGAAGTGGACAGACCTCTTGAACCCAATGCATTTAACTTAACATTCTTCATGCATCTCCGTTTTGTGTGAATCTCATGAAAACAGTCAGGAAATGTCAAAAAATCCCCCAAAATGAACTCTATTTTGCGTAAAGAAAATTAAGCCCATATATATATAATTCTCCCTTAAATTAATGTGAATTACTATAAATAAAACTATAGAATTTAAATGGTAAAGTACACTTGTAAGTAGCTATACATCATGGTAATATTTGTACTGTAAATAATGAGAAATATATACAATTCTAAGAGACTTGATTTTTTTAAAGCAAAATATTTTTCAAATGAATTTTGACCCATTTTACAGAGCTCCTAAAAAGAGATAGTGATGGAAAAAAGATGAGGAATTTTTTTTTTGACAATATATTTGCGTTCGCTCTTAGAACTTCTGCGTTCCCTAAGAAACTCTGTTTGCTCGCAAAACATTTGCATTTTTCTCAAGAAACTCTGTATTCGCTCACAACATTTTTTCGTTCACTTAATATATTTGCATTCAATAGCAAAACCCGTGTTCCCCAAGAAACTTTGTGTTCGCTTGCAAAACTTTTCTTGCAAAATATTTTGTTTCTTAGAGACACGTTGCGCTTCCTGGCAAAACGGTTGCGTTTTTTTTCTCAAGAAGCTTTGTGTTTGCTCACAAAGCTTTTGCGTTCCTTCAATATATTAGCCATCAATTGCAAAACCTGCGTTCCTCAAGAAACTTTGTGTTCCCTTGCAAAATTTTTAGATTCTCTTGTGAAGCTTTGCGGTCTCTCGCAAAACTTTTGCATTTCCTAGAGAAACTTTTGTATTTGTGTTGTGATGGAAATAATATAAGGTAGAAGGGAAAACTATATTTCTGTGCTTTTTTGAGTGAAAGCAAAAGATTTGCGAGCGAAGGCAGTTTCCCAGGAGAATTCAGCCCTTTTACGAGAACAGTGAAATGTAATTTTTCGTCCAATCTCATATTTTTTCCATCACCGTGTCCCCTTTGGGGCTCCGTACCATTTTTGTCCTTTTAGACATCCAGTTTAAAAAGGGAAGCTCAAAAATCCAAACGAAACACACCAGCCTTGAACACAGGGATGGCTACATCTGTTCTCACACCACACTCTACTGATTTCATGATCTCAGTTCGCAACACCAAACTACAAATTTAAAACACTGTCCTAAAGCTACTCAGATCACCATTTTAAAGGTCTTTGTGAGGGAATGTGACCCTTTTTCCCTTTTGGAAGGCACGGACGTCTCTCCTTGCCTCAGTGTGAAGGGTGCGTGTATGTGGAGCTGGAAGAAGACAACAGGAATGAACAGATACTGTCGTATTAACAGTGAGTAAACCGTACGGGACCGTTTGAGGGGCCGTTACTGATACAATATGGTGCCATATCTATCTGAAGAAACTATGACCTAAATAGAGCTATAAAACAAAAACGATGAGCCCTATGAACAGTCAGTTCATATTCAGTCATGGATTTGAAACTGGTGAAACGTATCAGGACAATATCATACGTTAGATGAGCTATTTCGCAGTTTGTCCCTATAAGTCAACATGGTGGAACAGTTAAAAGCCAGTGGATTAAATCTATTAAGGGTTTTCCTATCAAATTAATGCCTCAGGAACATAATCAAAGGAAAGCGTGACATAAAAAATACTAAATACAGAAAAGTGAGTCTTGGTTGAGTTTGCTAGTGTTTTCAGGTGTTAGTCCACACTAGGTCATCATCTATTGCTCTTTTTAGTCCAGTGACCACTGCTAGGGGACTAGAGAAGGACGGACCCAGACGAGGCCAATCCTACGCGACATTAAGGAATGCGTTTGAGAGGTCAGTGTGGAAGTCGCACACTGCTGCTGTTTGTGAGAGTTGAGTCCGGAAGAATCAAAGCACCAGTGTCAATTCCTGCAAAATGGGGTGACTCACCCTTGTGCAATGCATCATGGGATGTTTCACGGGGAGACGGGATTGTTCTACATGGGGAAAATTCTCCGTTCCGTATAAGGAGGAAGAGGACATGAAATACTCGGACAGTTCAGCGAGTCTGCACTTCCCTCTCTGTCCACTAGGTGATGTGCCATCCACTTCCTTCCTCTCCCTCCCCTTTCGTTGCGCAATATCGTCACACTCCTCACGTCTCCAGACTCCATGGGCAGGGGAAGGAGCAGGTTAGGAAAAAAAAGCACCTTTTATTTGGCTTTAATGTACAATAAAGAAATCAAAGAGTTAAAAAGTACAATAAAAAGGGAGAAGGGAAAGATAGTGTGTATATAAAGACGTCAAGCGCCACGTCTGTAGGGCTGCTGCACAGAACGCGATGAGTCTCAACCCGTTCCTGCAGACAACACAAAAAGAAAGAGAGTGAATTACGTACGAGCAAACTCGACGACACACCCTTTGCGCCACTTATTAGCTTGATACTCCATCTTCAGCCTGAAAAATCTCAATCCACTCTGTTCGCTAGGGAACTCTGGGATGATTTTTGAGGAGGAAGCAGTTTTGGCTGATGGTCAGACTGTATTGGGTTGTTGACAGACAGATGTTTGTGGTTTTACTAGGGGTCTTACCCTCTTCCTCTCCTCCCCAGCCCTCTGCGACGCCAGCGAGCTGGTAATGCTTCTTCCTCAGTTCACCCAGTCGTTCCCGCTCTTTCTGCAGCCGAGTCTCCAGCTCCAGCACCAGCACCTGAGACGTGTTAAATGGTCAGATTTAGGGATGTTCATTTCGGTTATTTTTCTTAACCGACGCTCGTTAACCGATTATTAACCGTTAACCGACAAGATTATTTTAAATTAGAGTTGCATTAAATTAGAAAGGATAAGTGTCTGTGAACCGTTAAAAATACTAACATTTGTTTCCCGGGGATTCATTTTACATGCGCAAAAAGCAGCAAACAACAGAACATGAGGATTCACATGGTCATCATATCACATCACGCACCTGCGCTTCTGCGAGCGAAGAAAAACAATAAAGCTAGGCTATATATATATAACGAATAAATAGGCCTATATGAGAAATATATTTTTACTTAAAAAATAAATTAAGAAAACGAAAGAAAAACTGTGCAACAAGTAGCCTATTATGCAGAGTTTCGGTTCATTTTTGTGCTGTGCGAAAGGAAACAGACGGCAGAAAGCGGCATCCTATTTTTCTTTAGGCTTATTTTACAAAAGCACAAAGATTTGTTTTTATTGTGAATGTACACAAATAAAGGCAAAACTTTTACAATTCCGATTATCTATAAGACTAAAAGGAGTAGTTTATTCCACTGTTAGAAGGAAAAAATTCAAGTGATTGCACTGGCGCAGCATGCGCGCACACAGTTAAGCATTGCTACCTTGACATTGCAGCCTGTTCATTATCATAATAAAATATAGTCAGTCAAACATATGGAAAAAAACACACTGCTCAGTTTAAATATGTAGTAAAATCTGTGCCGTTAAGTGTTATCACCGTACCGCCGTGATGTTATGCAAAACATTTTGTTTTACGTGGATATTTGAACGCGAGTGAAGTAGGCTACATAATAAAGAATAATTTGCCATTCAAATACATCGCGAATACAGAAACATTTGACTTTGTGTCGAATGAGAGACCCAACGTTGCTTTCAGTTTTGTTTTAGCCTAAATGAATTCGTTTTGGCTTGTCGTTTATATAACTATAGCTTCTTGTTCTTTTCTAAATACTGTTAATTGGAAGGATTTGTTGTGGAGTGAGGGGAACTAAAATAGCCTAGCTATGTTTACAGTGTTTATTATAATGTTTGTAAACATTTCGCGTCGGCATTAGGCCTATTTCTGAATGAAATAATAAAATGCGACTTGCAATTTTTTATGCAGCAATGCAGCAAACCTTTTTAAATATTTTGATAAATTACTGAAAAAAATATATAAATAAATGACTTTTTAAACCGTTTAACTGATTGTAATAATCGGTCAAAATTCTTACTGTCGGTTAACGGTTAAAATGAACATCCCTAGTCAGATTTGTTCACATACTTGCATAAATACATGAGAAACAGTTTAACACACTCTCACCTGTGCGTCCATCTCTTGCCTCTTGATCTGAGTGAGTGTCATTGCGGAAAAGTCCATTGTTTCTGAAATAAAGAGAATTCAGCATTACTTATCAATAATGAAATTGTTTGGCTTTTAGTTCATGCCTAACAGCTTTCAGACTATTGAGATGATTTTCTTGTTTGCAGGTGTTTGTCCAATAAAATCTATATTTCACCAGGCTATGACATGCACATTTTAAATAAAAAATAAAATAATTAGTAATAGTGATAATAGTTTTATTGCACTTTATTTAGTAAGTTTATTGGAAAAAATAAACAACTACTACTATATTTTAAAATGAAAATGTGTATTAAATAAAAACAATTAATTTATAGTATATGTATACATTTATAGTATATGTATACATTTAAGTTTTCATTGTTTTTTATTTTTTACTTTTTATTTTTATATGACTTTTCAACATTATCAAAGCTAAAATCAGCAAGATTTTATTTTTTTATTATATATATATATATATATATATACACACACACACAGTATATTATATATATATATATATATATATATACAGTATATACACATACACACACACACACATTTTTTCAACGATTCTCCACTCTCCATCAATGAATCAAAAGTGTCTGTTTTTACTAGCTGCTGCATCCACAATATCTGCTGCTGGTCTGGATATAAAAGGAAACACAATGTCACTGACTCCATGTGACTGGTCAGTGTTGTTTAAATGCCTTTGCCTCCAGAGAAGAGCATCAGCACAAGAGCTTGTGTGGAGGAGAGCCTGACTGTGTAGACTTGCTCATTCCTGTATCTCTGGAGGGCACCATAAACCAGTTTTCATAGCTATAGTTAAATGTGAAATGGGGCAATGAGACTGTGGAGGTCAATGAGAAATAAAATGAGACTGTTGCTGCCACTGTTACTACTTTCTTCTGGATCTTATTTAATGAATAATGGGGGAATGAAATTATGAGGGGAAATGTTGCAAGCCTAATTCGAACCTGAATTTCCCAAATAAGCTTCACAACTAAATGTGTCTCAGAAAGTTGAGTCAGGAGGATGTGCTGTACATGTCTAACAAAACCTCACCTGTGTCCTCGATCTGAGACTTGCCGGACTTGGTTGATGCCACGACCCCTGCTGTGGCCTGGGTGACCCCTTTGGAGGCCTGCTGGAGACGGGAAAGGTTTGGACTGTCCTTGTCTGCTTTGACCTAAAGAGATAAAATAGATTACTGTCATTATACTGCTTTAAAGTTCATTCAAGTGCAAATGTTGCTGGCAATTTGTTGTTGTACCTTAGATGCTGCGACCAGCTGAGCCGTACTGGCAGCGATCTCATGCGAACACACCATCAGCTCCTCAAACTTGCCCTTTCCTTGCACCATCTGATCAGCTGCATCACTGCAGGAAGAAGAAGAAGAAAAACAAAATCTTTACTAGTACAATGGTGATAGTTCATAGATCAATTAGTGTAGGATTCAAACCATAGCGGGCCCCATGATTTATGCAATGTGGAAAACACAGACTCCAGAACTGCAAAATCCAGTCATTAAAATGTAATTTACAGTATAATGCGAAATGTCACAGAATTGGACAACTTTTGGATGAATAAATCAAAAGTAGAGCTTTACACGATCAATTTCAAATTGCGATATGGACTAACGTCTTTTAGTTATTAAATCGCAAAAAGAAATATAAAGTCTACATGTTCTGTGCGTCTAAGAGTGAACGAGTGGCTCCGTTTTTATTTCTACTGTAAAATGTACTAAGTAATAATATTAACAATAATACAATTTATTAAAACTTTAACGAATCACAAAAAAGGTTTTTATTTATTTTAATTTATACAGTAAAAAATTTTTGTGCAGCACTTCATATGGCAAAAAATAAAAAGGCAATGTTTTATTGTATATCAATTTTTGTATTTTCATTTGATTACAAGTTTTATGGCTTAATTAGCCACAGTTGTTGATGATAAATTTGCTTAAAACATATCTATAAAATATATAAACAGTACAGCAGAATTTCTACATAAAAAAGAAGGGGCATGTCAAAAAAATAAAACTGATTTAATAGGGCCCTGTTATTATTAACATTTTAATAAATAATAAATAATAAAGTTTTATGAATTCAATTAATTGCACATGCTTTTAATGATTCAAAATGTAATTAAACTATTAAAATGAACAACACAGCATTTGAGAAAAAAATAAAAACTGAATTTATAAAAAATAAATACAATGGAAAAATACATCTGATTTGATAAAAACCTACAAGCTTTCTGTTACCTACTGAGATTTTTAATCACTATGTCACAGCGTCCTCCAAAAATGATAAACATTTGTATTTTCTCACTGTCTAACATACTCACACCAACATGGTGGCACCCCAGCCCACGGCCTTGGAGGCGGAAATGAGACCTTCCGTCCATCGGGAATTCTTGGCGTAGAACTCCTTCATAGATGCGGCCCCCTGTGAACACAGCAGCACCTTCATTAACACCCGTTTCTGTCATTTTAAGCTTGAGTTTTCCTGAAAGTGTTAGATGGGTTGACTCACCCTACCGCTCTCCACGATGTCCCTCTGCAGGTCTTTGGAGGACAGTACCAGCACTTTGATGGCCTGCATGAGATCTGTGCAGGACGCCAAGATCCTGCAGGGGGCGACAGAGAGCAACATTTAAACACTCACAGGACTGTTTCGAATGCACCAGGGTGGGTCTGCTAATGTGTCTGGGTGAATGTAAACGTGCAGCGCTATCCAAGTGAAATAAGCTCAGCATGGAGACATTCTGATCACTGAATACCCAAATTAAATCTGTAAAACTGCTTTTGTAACTGTAACAGTAATCGTAGAAACATTATTTATATGAATAACACATGACTTGGTCAGCCTGACCTTTCATTGACTTCCATTTTGATTCCAGTGTCAACCGCCCTGGACTTATTGAGCATTTCCTGTTTGAGAGCAAAGGGGAAAAACATTAGAGGAGTAGATTTAGGAGCACTTCATATTTTATTAAGCATCTGTCTGTAGGACAGGGAAAGCAGGGAGTCGTCTGATTACCTCAATCCTGGCGGCGGCTGACTCCACAGCTGCCGATGTGGCTGCCATCTCCTGCTCCACCAGATCTCCCAGCTCTCCTTGCTGCAGTTCTAGCCCCCGAGGACGCAACTTCTGCTCAGAGAAAACAAAACAGCATACTACATCTATTTCTTTTTCATATTTATATAGCATGCATACTCACGGAATACCTGGATGATGCATACTGAATGCTAAAATGTGAGGCATATAACCAAAGCACACTCTGTGGACTACAGTATCCCACAATGCAATCTGTTTGAGCTTTCATCTGCAGTATGGCCAATGATTATCTGATATTAAAATCTCTTTCTTGACTCTTAATTGATTGGAGTGCCAAATATTAAGACATATTAGCCCCTTAACCTTCTATTCCAACGTGAAAAATAAATCTGAATATCAATTGCAAGTTTTAAAAACCTTCCTTCTTGACTCATTTGATCGGATTGTTGACTAAAACTGTTACAAATTGCTAACTGAAATAATTAAATTTAAATAAAAAATAAAAGAAAATAAATTAAATATGTAATATTAGTTGAAAAACTGAATGAAAATGAGAAAAGTTGCACTGGCGAAAAATTGGGAAAAAAAAGTTAAAGTACTATAATTGTTAATAAAACTAAATAGAAAAAAAATAGAAATATAAAAAAAAACAATAGAGAATGACAAAAGCACATACAATTACTACAACTAAAATTAAAAAGAAAACTGAAAATGTAAAAAAGGGCCAGATTTACTAAACAGGCCAAATTAGTGTTAGAGCGCAATTCCATAAAAGCGCCGATGGGAGGGGAAAATTTTGCGGGTGATTTACTGACAAGGTCTCATTTTCATAATGACCAGCGCAATCTACCAAGAGCAGCGCAAATTACCGCCTGCTTTTAAGACATGCTTTTTTTGGCCGTTAAATAATGCCGCAAATACCAGTGAATTGACGAGCGCAAATCTTTTTTCAAAAAAATTGCGTTGAGTGATTCATTTAAATACTCTCCTCCCATAAATTTACAGATCGGAAGGGAAACTCCTACAAATGCATATTCAATAAGGTGAGTCACAAAAATAGCTGTGTCTAAGCGCTAATTTCCCATTGAGTGTCTTTAGTAAATCCTGACAGTAGTTTTTTTAACGCCAAAAGAGGGTTTGCGCAGGCACAAACTGATAGTAAATCTGGTCCCCAAAGCTGGTAACACTTTGACTGTGTCCTTGTTAGATGTTACATGTACTTACTATAGTAATAACAAATTATGCATAATTACATGCAACTAACTAACCATAAAACAAACCCTCATCCTAACCATATAGTAAATACATGTAGCTAATTACAACTACTTAGTACTTAAATGTATAATTACACTGTAACAAGGACACCTTAAAATGAAAGTATACTAAAAGCCAAATCAAAATATGAACAAATACTATAATAATACTAATATACTAAACATTGGCTAGTACACAGTATATCACATACTGTATGAAGTAACCAGTACACAAAAAAGTATCCCATACTAGTTTTGGCCTAATTTAAATGACTCAGTGAAAAAAATCAATCAATAAAAATGATTCTCTCTACCAATTACATGCTGCTTTATTCAATCCACTGTTACTATACTAAAATGAGGACTGTCTCTCAGTGGCTCGCTCACCTCGCCCAAGGCCATCACGGTATCCAGTGCCGCCCTCAGCCGGCTGCAGTCTGCCGTCCCATTAGACTTCTGCTCCTTGAGCTGGCAGAGCAACGCCAGGGCCTCCGCGCCACACGCCTTCACGTTGTCTGCCAATGCTGCCCACAGACAGACAAAGGCAAAGAAAGCAGTCAGACGAGCCATCTGTCACCTGCAGACACTCCACATACGCTCGGGCAGACACACATTTCCTGTGACGTGATCGCTCGTGCACGTGGGAACCGCACATTAGCCGTTTTGAGTTATGGCATGCTCCTTTAAAGCAGCTCTACCGAAACCAACAGACCTCCGGCGACGGAGTTATTAACAGAACCGCAGTGACACTAATGCAATTCATGATGTATGTAGACCAAGTCAAACAGAAAGTGTAGGATGTTTCTCTATATGTGGATATAGCAGTGCTGTGAAATATTTTACAGTTTAATAATAGAAATGACATTTATGCTGTCTATATCAAACGGATAGTTCTGGATGCTGATTGGTCGATACAGTGTACGTGTCAATGATGTCAATGAATGTGGCTTTAAGGAAGAATTTACATAGAGGTGCATCAGCTGTGCTGATATGATAACATATCAGCTCTTTTGAATATGTTTCGGGAGATTGACGTCTCGTGCTCACCGTCAGCTTGCTCCACTGGCACCATGTGGGAGGTGGCGCTGCCCTGCACGATGACATCACCCACCAGGTGAGCGAACTGAGTCACTGCCCGCACCAGTCCAGACACATCTATCACACACATACAGGAAAATCAGTGAGAAACTGTTTCAACATGATCATATGAGTGCCTCTCATCTCAACAAAAGTGATGAAATTAAGTCTGAATGCATTCATGGTGAATCATTTTTTACAAGGTATATTATTAGTTGAATTTTTTTTTGAGCTTGTGCATTTTCAGTGCAGAACAGTGATGGAGTGATATAAGTTTTCAATAGTGTAAAGTAGCTCAGCTGCCTTTAAAATTGTGCTGATTTTTTAGTACTGGGACAATTTTTCCAACAGTTAGCGTTGTAGCATGACAAATCACTACACCATGGATGTGTCACGATTTATTGTGCAGCCCTACTAGCAAATGAGCCAAAACAACAGTCTGACAGAATAATTTCCTTTGTCTCAAGTACAGTCATTTCAAATATAATTCAGATATTTGTTTTAATGTTTCAGTTTGTTCAGAAAGCTCATTTCAATAAAAAAAGTAGACTACAAAATGAGTTAATCAATAAATTCTGTTCATGTTTTTTTTGAGAAAAATTATCACTGTATTTGTTTATTATATATAAATTTGTTTTTTTATATACTTTATTATACTACTGCTTAAAACTTTGGAGTTAAAACTAAAGCTTCTATTCAGCAAGGATGCATTAAATTAATCAAAAGAGACAGTAAAGACATTTATAATGTAACAAATAATGTTGTTACAAACAAATGCTGTTGTTTTAAAATTTCTATTCGACAAAGTATCCTGAAAAAAGTGTCATTCATCCACTTAAAGTGTCAAATCATGAATTCCACTAAAACATTAAACAGCACAACAGTTTTCAATATTGATAACAATAATAAATGCGGTAGTAATGATGCTGAAAATTCAGCTTTGCCATCAGAAGAACAAATAACACTCTATTACTACTGTATTATACTTTACCAAATAAATGCAGCCTTGGTGAAAATAAGACTTCTTTTAAGCTTTAAAAATCTTACCTAAATTCTTACAATGAGAATTATCTAAAAGATATTCTCTTTAGGAAGCTGCAATTAAGCTAACTAAAAGAGAGAGTAACATTGCTGTTCTTTAACTACTTTAAATGATGTGTAACTTGTAAAGCTATCTTGTAACTTTCGCAACACTGCTGGAGTGAATGGTACATTGATGAATGCTGGTTAAGTAGGGAAATGAGTGTGTGTGTGCATATAATTCACCTGTGTTATCTGATACAAAGCCGTCTCTGGCCGACTGCAGTCTCTCCACGCAGTCCAGAGCCACCTGGCATCTGGACACCAGGTAATCTACACACACAAGAAGGTCTTTTAATATTTATTACGCTCTCGTAGGGCAATTCCTGCTGTGTGGTATATTCAGTGGGAAGGATTAAGGTAATTTGAGCTGGTCACTGACCGGCTGAACTGGTGCAGCTGATGTGTGCAGGGTCGTCTAGCTGATTCAGGCTGTCCTGTACGATCCTCCCCGCCTCCTCTAGTGCTGCCCGCAAAGCCGCCCAGCGCAGAGAGACCAGCTTGCTCTCCAGAGCCTGCTCACGACTCTCCTACAGATAGAAAGACAATGAAAACAGGCATTTTAGACCCCATGTTTGTGATATTTACAGCATTTGTCATCTTGTATAATGAATCTGAACTCATACAAAGCCACTATTATAACAAGGCAACTAAAATCAATAGTAAACACAGAATATTTCACCTTCTCATTGAGTTGGTTTTGCAGGGTCTCAGCAGCTTTCACACCACTCTCCCTCTCATTGGTCAGACTGCTTTGCACACGCTCTAACTCCACCCCCAAACTGGATAGCTCCACCTCCTTCTGAGATACAGTCTCCATAAGCCCCGCCTTCTCAGCCTCTAGAGCAGACAGCTGAGTACTGAGCTGCTCGTTTGACTATACAAAGAGTGAATAGTTACGTCAATTACAAGATTTAATGTGACATCATGAGAAACAGTGATGTTATTGTTTATTGTTTACTAAAACTACTAAAAATCATTGTTCATAAATTGAAAAAGCTTAAATCTAATATAACAAAATTACTAAAACTAAAATTAAAATGACAACTGAAAATATACAAATAAAAGCTATATAAATATATATTAATATAAAATATTAATTTCTTGTCTCATTAGTGTTTAGCGCAGTTGTCGTTGCTAGGAAACGCTTGTTTTGTTTACTGTGTTGAGATGTGCTGAAGTTGCGTTTGGTCTCGTACTTTATCGCATACCTTGTCAGTGTCATGCACTTGCTTAGCCCTTTGTTGTGATAAACAGTAAAGTGTGTTCAGCTGAATTCAATTTCCGTTTTGTCAAACGGGTATAAAAAAGGATAGTAGACTGCGGCAGCCCTCGTGTGAAGGCCTCCTCGTGTGAAGACCAAAGAGTGTAAAGACCATTGACTCTACCGTGCGACTCACAAAATCAGGCAACCAACTGGACCTTATTTACACACGACACTGCTCCACTGATCATGTACTGGTTACTCCACTGCACACCTCGGATCACTTCCTCCTCACTCTTAACCTCAACATGGTTCCTGACACAACACATACCCCTCCACACGTCATCTTTCGACGTAACCTACACTCACTCTCACCCTCCCGGCTATCTGCTATGGTTTCATCTTCGCTTCTTCCCCCTAAACAGTTAGCATCTCTTGATGTTAACAGTGCTACTGTACTGATACTTTCTGCTCCACTCTTACATCTTGTTTAGACACTGTCTGCCCCTTGTCTTCCAGGCCAGCCCGTACCACCCCTTCTGCCCCTTGGCTGTCTGATGTTCTCCGCGAGTATCGTTCTAAGCTCAGGGCTGCTGAAAGGGTGTGGCGCAAATAAAAAAATACTACTGACCTTAATGTGTATCAGTCACTCCTCTCTTCCTTCTCTGCTAATGTCTCCACTGCTAAAAGGACATACTATCACAACAAAATTAACAATTCCCCTAACTCTCGCATGCTCTTTAAAACATTTTCCTCCCTCCTTTGTCCTCCTCCTCCCCCTCCT
>NW_015623656.1:573319-576654 GCF_001515625.1 Sinocyclocheilus rhinocerous
ATTCTATCTATTTGTTTTCTTTTTATTTATTATACTATTAACAAAAGCAAAAAAAGGCCTCTAAAACTAGCTTGCTCTATTCTTTTTCTATTCTATCAGTTTTCTTTTTATTTATTATATGAGTTAAAAAAAAAAACTTGCTACGTGTACTGCATTAAGCTAACTGAGACTTGTTATAGCACTCGCATTTCATTGCTCTTTTGTTGATTTTGATTGCTTCTATTGTCCTCATTTGTAAGTCGCTTTGGATAAAAGCATCTGCTAAATGTCTAAATGTAAACACATAATACTAAAATAGAAAGAGAGAATGGGGGTTAAAAACGAGAGATACTGAAAATTTAAGAGATAGTGTTTTTACTTTTTTTACTTTCATTCCTATCTTTATTTCAATGCTATCCATTTAATCTTTCTTCAATAACTGTATATATTGTCTTTTCTAATTTCCACAATTTAAGCATTTCTTTTTGTATTTTTAAAAGCAAATTTTTTAAATTTAAATGGAATTAAGAATTCTGTTTCAATTGTTTTTTTTAAATATTTGGTTATTTTTCACAGAAATAATTTAAAACACAAAAATAATCAAGGAAGTGGTTTGGAACGACATGAGAGAAAGAAACTGATGACAAATTTTTATCTTTGGGTAAACTATCCCTTTAAATGGGATATTTTGGATAAATGGGATATTTGCCATGTCTGACAAACACTATCAAGCTGTGCAAGTTATGTGCCAAATTGTAACATTTTGAGGTGTATTCAAATACCTGCAAATTGCAGTGTTGACATAATTTTGTAGGCCAACCCATAATTAGCATCTCAATCTGGTTTCCTCAACAAAACCCCAATTTTGAAGCCTAGATGCAATCTCTAGAAGTAAAAAGTTAAATGCAGGATATAAACAAACTACACCACAGTCGCAAGACTTCACCGTCACTCGCCATTAAACATTAATTTTGTTTGGAATGATTATATTTAATGTCTCTGACAATCTTTTTAGTCCCATTTAGCCACTTTATAGCAACAGTTTTTTCAAGACAAGTAAAAGCTTTGAAAAAACACAAGGGCATGTATTGATGTATTGTATGCCATAGAGTAAAACATCAAAATATCTTGAGCTTATGTAAACCACAGACATGATTTCAGGCATTTAACCAAATACTCATTGACTTCGAGATGACAGAACTGCAAGTGCTAAGATGCAACTTCGTTTCCGGGTTTTGACCTACAAAAACATCCCTGCACCCCACTCAAAGCTTATTAAAAGTTAAACAGTCATGCTATAGATGTAAACTGTGTCAGTGTTTTGAGGACAGTTGTCTTGAGTTGAGTCAGCTGCTGGAGGTGCTGCAGCAGGTGTGCAGGTGACAGAAGGAAGTGGGATGGAGGGGTGACATATCAACTCCCACGTGAAGTCTGAACACAGTAACTCGGGTAATTCAGCCCCCAACAGAGTATGTGAGCGGAGTGGAGTGGCAACAATTTCCCCTACGCGCTCCAAGCATTCAATAATCACTCCGCTCCAGCTCCGCTCCGGGTTCACCATTTCCCGCTCCCGCTCCACTCCTCGCTCCACTGATCAGAAGCAACGCTCCGCTGCTAAATTATTTCACTATGCTTGAAAAATCTAAGTTCTGTTCAGAAATTATATTAAACGAAAAATAAATGCATAATACTAAAAGAATAGTTTTAACATGGTTTATTGGAACACTACAATTAGCCCAAGTCCATATTAAATGACTGCTTAACTCGCTTAGCTTACTTGTCTGTGCATCGTCTCTCTACTATGACGAAGCTGAGGGTAGTTACTTCAGAAACAGAAAGAATATGCTGTAACTTTTCCGTTTTTAAGCTGATAAATCACAGGACAGCGTTGACCAAATTTTCTTCATTCCTGAATGTATGCGCGCGATCTGTACATTATGTGCGAGCTTGTGTGTTCTGTCCGTGTGCAGCAATGTAGCAGCACATTAGTTTCGAGCGGAGATTAACAAACTGTACAATTTACAACATGCTTTAACCTCCCGCACTCGTCCATCGCCATTTTAACCTTCATATGTGATCCACATATCTGTCAAGCTAACGAATTATGTTTAATGCATGAGTTAGCATAATTTGAAATTGTGCTCGTGACGGAGCGGTAGCGGAGCGTTCTCGGCGCGAGTGAAAACCTCAACGCTCCGACTTTCAAAAAATCCACTCCTAGCTCCAGGCAAAATCACGCCGCTCCACTCCTCGCTCCGCTCACATACTCTGGCCCCCAACACACCAACACAGAATCACCATGTCCACCTGCACTGGACTAACCGCAGAGACAGTGATAAATAGATTCTGTGGCTAGGCTGAGAGCTGAACAGGGATGTATGGAAGAGCGTGAAGATTCGTCTACAACATGTTGATGAACTGAGAAATCAAATTTTCCTTCATCTTTTGAACGTAAGAGTTAATTGTACTACAAAAACATTGTGTGTAAGTTTCATAACTTAAAACTTTCACGTTACTCCAAAAACAGCCTTTGTTGAAACCAAGCTGCTAAAACGGCGGTTCGTTTCATATTTCATCTCAATATGATGTCATAGTGTGACAAAAGATCAACGCCTACTTCTACATCATTGTCTCCCACCCATAGCCCCGCCCACCCATTCATGCATGTAGGAGTAGGCGAGTAAATATGAAAGAGAGACAAACACAGGATTACTCGAGCAAGAAAATGATAGAGATTCATCCAAGGATTATGTACAGCTAGCTAATAAGAGGTCTGTATAAAAGGTGTTTATTGTGTTTGAAATGGTTTCGCACTTGGCATTGCTCAAAGAATCTGGTAATGTCCCAACTCACAAGTGTGAGTAACAATGCTTTTGCCATGTGTCACTATTGCTTTGTCTGTTACAGATTGTTTGATATGTATAGAGTATTTATAAATTTTTAACCACAATGACACGTACTGTTTTCAAAGAACATCACAGCAGTGTCCATCTATTATTTTAATAAGCAAAATTCTTAGCCAATCATGGCTGTGAGCGTTCACGTCCAAGTCTTAAAGGGGTCATATGATGTTGCTAAAAAGAACATTATTTTGTGTATTTGGTGTTATGAAATGTGTTTATGCGGTTTAAGGTTCAAAAAACACATTATTTTCCACATACTGTACATTATTGTTTCTCCTCTAAGCCCCACCTTTCTGAAACGCGTCGATTTTTACAAAGCTCATCGGTCTGAAAAGCAAGGTGTGCTGTGATTGGCCAGCTACCCAGTGCGCTATGATTGGCCGAATACCTCAAGCGTGTGACGGAAATGTTACGCCCCTTACCATATTGTGATGATGCCCTGTCAGGCCGGGG
>NW_015623656.1:580045-606126 GCF_001515625.1 Sinocyclocheilus rhinocerous
TTTTCTTCATTCCTGAATGTATGCGCGCGATCTGTACGTTATGTGCGAGCTTGTGTGTTCTGTCCGTGTGCAGCAATGTAGCAGCACATTAGTTTCGAGCGGAGATTAACAAACTGTACAATTTACAACATGCTTTAACCTCCCGCACTCGTCCATCGCCATTTTAACCTTCATATGTGATCCACATATCTGTCAAGCTAACGAATTATGTTTAATGCATGAGTTAGCATAATTTGAAATTGTGCTCGTGACGGAGCGGTAGCGGAGCGTTCTCGGCGCGAGTGAAAACCTCAACGCTCCGACTTTCAAAAAATCCACTCCTAGCTCCAGGCAAAATCACGCCGCTCCACTCCTCGCTCCGCTCACATACTCTGGCCCCCAACACACCAACACAGAATCACCATGTCCACCTGCACTGGACTAACCGCAGAGACAGTGATAAATAGATTCTGTGGCTAGGCTGAGAGCTGAACAGGGATGTATGGAAGAGCGTGAAGATTCGTCTACAACATGTTGATGAACTGAGAAATCAAATTTTCCTTCATCTTTTGAACGTAAGAGTTAATTGTACTACAAAAACATTGTGTGTAAGTTTCATAACTTAAAACTTTCACGTTACTCCAAAAACAGCCTTTGTTGAAACCAAGCTGCTAAAACGGCGGTTCGTTTCATATTTCATCTCAATATGATGTCATAGTGTGACAAAAGATCAACGCCTACTTCTACATCATTGTCTCCCACCCATAGCCCCGCCCACCCATTCATGCATGTAGGAGTAGGCGAGTAAATATGAAAGAGACACAAACACAGGATTACTCGAGCAAGAAAATGATAGAGATTCATCCAAGGATTATGTACAGCTAGCTAATAAGAGGTCTGTATAAAAGGTGTTTATTGTGTTTGAAATGGTTTCGCACTTGGCATTGCTCAAAGAATCTGGTAATGTCCCAACTCACAAGTGTGAGTAACAATGCTTTTGCCATGTGTCACTATTGCTTTGTCTGTTACAGATTGTTTGATATGTATAGAGTATTTATAAATTTTTAACCACAATGACACGTACTGTTTTCAAAGAACATCACAGCAGTGTCCATCTATTATTTTAATAAGCAAAATTCTTAGCCAATCATGGCTGTGAGCGTTCACGTCCAAGTCTTAAAGGGGTCATATGATGTTGCTAAAAAGAACATTATTTTGTGTATTTGGTGTTATGAAATGTGTTTATGCGGTTTAAGGTTCAAAAAACACATTATTTTCCACATACTGTACATTATTGTTTCTCCTCTAAGCCCCACCTTTCTGAAACGCGTCGGATATAAAAACTCTTTAAATATAAAAAACGTACTTACAATCTGAGAGTCAGAATAGCCGGCATTGTAGTCTACTCTACCAGGATCAGTAAATAGCCTATTAATTTTAAATTATCCACATTATTCTTCCTGTAAAAATGGGCATCCATTTGTAAATTTTATGGGTCTTGCTTCCAGTCTCATTCACTTCCAGCTATTTTAGCTGTACAAAACCGCTCGTTTTGCTGCTTGATATTGCAAATTGGTGTCTTACCATATTATTTTAATGTATTATCTTAATTATGAACACACTGGTTTGTAGTGCAATCAGTTTTACCATTTACTGCACGTTGTTATTCTTCTCGTTTTTTCCCTACAGCGGCTAATGAACCAGAAGTCTCGCCCATAGGCTTACTTCTGCGTTGAAAAATAAGGTGTATAGTGTTTTTTGATGTACAATTCTTGCTAACATTATAAGTGGACCTTTATAAGAGAACACTACAAAATAAAAAAGAATGCAGTTCATGACCCTTTATTAAGTATTAGGACAAGGAATGGAGATGGTTTCGTGACAGAGGTGAAGAGGAAGAGAATGATGTGTAGAAGGTGAGGTCCCACCTGTTGGGAGGAGGTGACGGTACTCTTAAGGGTCTCTAGCTCAGATCTGCTGGACATGAGCTCGGCTTGTAGAGCTTGAAGCTGCTCTAACTGAGCCTTCTCCTACTCGTGCACATACAGGAGGATAGGGACGTGTAAGACAAGCAAACTACGGATACATCAGGCAGAGGGAGTGTGTGTGTGTGTGTGTGTGTGTGTGTGTCCAACCTCCTGACTGGCAGTATCCTGAGCAGCTTTCAATCTGTCCTGCATCTCTTTTTTCACATTCTCCACCTCATCCTGGGCAGCACGGGCCACCGTCATCTGACGCGTCACCTCAGCATTCTGTGAAACACATAGCATGTACAGTTTAGCACAGAGCCCAGACTCTTGGCTGACCCAGTTCTTTTCCCAAGGACATGGAACCCACTGTCAGATGTCTCAGTGGTGGGATCAGAGCATGCTGCTGAATGGGAACGAGTGTGATGACAGCCTCTAAGCATGGCAGAGGAACACAGTGCCAAGTTTCATCTGTGCAAGTAATGGAGTAGAGTCTGCAGGGAAAAAAGTCTGGTGAAGGAGCTAAACCACCTGCAGGTTTACTGACAGGCCTGACACTGGAGCTCAAGTCAGCAGTATGTAGTGTGCACACCGTGTCTGTGCAGTATGCAAATTCACTATCTACACAAAAAACACAGAATACTGACTGCATTTGCCAAAACAAGCATGCTGAGTAAGATATTGTATCCCACAACCCAATGTGCTTGACCTTTCATTTCCAGTGTGAAGGAAATGTGAAATAAATTTTATTTATGAAAAAAATTTAATTATATTTTTTTATTTATATTTTTATTTGGCAATGATGCATTAAATTGATGAAAAGTGACAGTAAAGACGTTTATATAATGTTACAAAAAAACTACTTCAAGAAAATGCTGTTCTTTTGAATTTTCTGTTAATTAACTAAAGAATTAACAGAACAGGGGAAAAAAACTAGTAAGTATATAATAACCTATTTCCACAAAAATATTAAGTAGCACAACTGCTTTCACCATTGATGATGTTGTTTGAGCAGCAAATCAGCATATTAGAATGATTTCTGAAGCATCATGTGACTTTGAAGACTGGAGTAATGATGCTGAAAATTCAGCCTTGAATCACAGGAATAAATGACATCTAACAGATTACAAAATAGAAAACAGTTATTTTAAATTGTAATAGTATTTCACAATATTACCATTTTATTCTGTATTTATGATCAAATAAATACAGCATTTGTGAGCATGAGAGACTTGTTTCAAACTCTTATTGACCCCAATTTGAACAGTAGGGTCATTCCGTGTCAAATCAACCAAATTTCAGAAAGGTCCCTGGCTCAAATTTTGGATTTTGCTAATGTTTTTGTTTTTTTTTCTGAAGAAAGATAAACATGAATAGTGATGAAAGCAAAAATATTAAATTAAATTAAAATTACAGGGGGGGCAAAAATGACTTCAGAAAGATGGCAGCATCATAATGTTACTTTTACTCAGAGATTGGTAGGTCTATTAGTAAAACCTGTTGACTTTAGCAATCTTTATTGCATTATGTGCCAATGGTAACCATTAAAAAAATGGGGAGACTGGAGTAATGATGCTGAAAATTCAGCCTTGAATCACAGGAATAAATGACATCTAACAGATTACAAAATAGAAAACAGTTATTTTAAATTGTAATAGTATTTCACAATATTACCATTTTATTCTGTATTTATGATCAAATAAATACAGCATTTGTGAGCATGAGAGACTTGTTTCAAACTCTTATTGACCCCAATTTGAACAGTAGGGTCATTCCGTGTCAAATCAACCAAATTTCAGAAAGGTCCCTGGCTCAAATTTTGGATTTTGCTAATGTTTTTGTTTTTTTTTCTGAAGAAAGATAAACATGAATAGTGATGAAAGCAAAAATATTAAATTAAATTAAAATTACAGGGGGGGCAAAAATGACTTCAGAAAGATGGCAGCATCATAATGTTACTTTTACTCAGAGATTGGTAGGTCTATTAGTAAAACCTGTTGACTTTAGCAATCTTTATTGCATTATGTGCCAATGGTAACCATTAAAAAAATGGGGAAACGGCACACAATTTTTTCCTCAATTTTTCATGCCTATAACTCAAGAAGTATAAAAGATATCACAATATGATTTTAGATTCAAGTTCTTAATAAACTTTTCTTTTGGAATCTTCATTTTCAAGGCCCTGTATCATTCAGTCCCAGAGATATGGGATTTTCATACATTTTCATACTTATTGTATTTAAAGGGGAATGTCTGAAGAATAAGTGATGCTGAAACTAGAAATGTATCTTGTTTTCCTCTAGCAAAACAACTGTGTACGACATACCTGTTTGGGTGTCATAAATATTATTATTTCCTAAATTTACGTGTCTGTAACTCTAGAAGTATTACAGTTATCTTAATATGATTTTAGATTCTGGTTCCTAAGAAACTTTTCTTTTGGAATCTTCATTTTTAAGGCCCTGTATGGTTTAATCCTAGAGCTATTGAGATCCCAGTGAAGCTCCATGGCCAAATTGTTGTATCCTACCCATTTTCAATGGTCAAAAACCAAATGTGGTTTTGTGTTTATCTAGTCATCACTGGTAACACAGTCAAATATGCAACTAATAACAGTAACCCAGGGTTTAAGAATGTACAGTGTGACACGTCAGATTATGAATGACCAGGATTAATTGTTAACTCTAAATTCTAATATCTATGGAACCGAACCATATGGGACAGTGTTCTCAAACTCAAATCCTGGAGGGCCACAGCTCTGCAGAGTTCAGCTCCAACCCTAATCAAACACACCTGATCCAGCTAATCAAGGTCTTCAGGATTACTAGAAACTTCCAAGCAGCTGTGATTTGGAGCTGGTTGGAGCTAAACACTGCAGAGCTGTGGCCCTCCAGGAATTGAGCTTGAGACCACTAATATAGGGCCTTAAAAATGAAGATGCCAAAAGGAAAAGACCTAATATCTAAAAGGGCATTAAGATATCTTTAATGCTTCTTGAGTTACAGGCATGCAACCTTTGGAGAAAAAATGGCTCTTTCGTCTTGAATGGTCACCATTGGCACATAATGCAACAAAGATTGCAACAGATTTGACTAATAGACCTACCAATCTCTGTGTAAAAGTAACATTATGATGCTGTCATTTTTACCCTCCTGTAATTTGCCTCTGAATCTCAGGTGAAAATTGCCATTTTGACCCCCCTCTACAAAAAAGTGGATTACTCTGTAAATATTCATCCACAACATTTAATATTTTGGCTTTCATCACTATACATGTTTATCCTTCTTCAGAAAAATATCAGCAAAATCAAAAATTTTAGCTGAGGACCTCTGGTTTAGTTGACACGGAATGACCCAGTAGCGTATATATCAAACAGCATTAAACATGTGTTAATGCATTAATTGCATACATTAATGTGATAATTTGCCCAATACAAATATGCATTTATTCGTATACAGGCAGTGTGTGAACTAAATAGAGTCATCAATTCACCTTCCTCAGTAGGTCAGCGTGGCTCTGGACCAGCTCTGTGTATTTCTCCTTTAACTTGGTGTAGCGTTGCTCATTAGCTTGTGCTTTTCCTACAAAAAAACACAAATACACAACCAAAATATCAACATTAAGTATCAAAAACACAAACCTTGACATGCCTCAGACCTTCCTCTCTGCGTCACAGAACAGTTAGCACCACTGAGATCCTCAACACAGGCCTGCAAGCTGGTGAATTGCTCCCACGGTAGTTGATTGACAAGGTCGTCTTACCTTAGACCTGCCCTGAGTGAGCTGTCATCAGTCCGCCATTGTGTCTACTCCGGTGCAGGGGAAGACAAGAATGTCTCCGATTAAGCGATTGAGGTGTTTTGTTGTTGGATGTAATAATGACAACTCTATTGGATCCAACTGTAATGTTGCAGTAATAAATGTTTTTTTTTTTACGGGATCACTATTGTTTTGTCTGTTAAACTGATCGTTTGATATGTACTGAGCATTTATGTGTTTTTAAACTAAATCACAGCACCCATCTATGAATTATGTAGGCCGGCAAACATACACAACTGTTAGCCAATAATAGCAGTGGACCTCAGAGAACAGTACAAAACAATAAAAAAGGCAGTTCATGAGCAGGATCATAACAGGGTCGTGAAAATTTTAAGTGCCCCTATTATGCCATTTTTAAGGTTGCTAATATTGTTTTATGAGTCTCCTAAAACAGGTTTACATGCATGCAAGGTCAAAAAACACGTTAGTTTTCGCAAAAAATAGATTTAATTTTACCTAATTTCTAAATGATTCGTAAACGACTCGTGTGAAGCAGTTCAAAGAATCAGTCGCTCTAAACCCCTCCTTTCCGTGAGCCCTCACTGATGTGATTGGTCAGATGGCGCAGTCCTTTGTGATTGGTCGTAAGAGCCGTAGAGAGATTGGCTCTGGATTGGTCTACCACGTACAGCACGTGTCGGAAACGAAACGCCCATTGCCATGACGGAATGACAGCACTGGAGACTTGTCAATACATAGAAAAGATGGTATCGATTGTACCTTACCAATTCGAGCCGGAGTCTGATGATGAAACGGTTGAACTGGCTGATCGACAAGAGACTGATTCGCAAGCACGACTGGAGCAGGACGTTTCTCAGTGGTAAGTGCCAAGTGTTAACAAGCTTGTGGTAATTCTAAAAAGTGATAAAACAAATTTACTCTCACAGCGTAGGATACAGCATCTTCTCGACATGATGTTAACCACACTGAAATTTTACTGTTTGTGGGCAGGCAAGTTGGCGACGTAGAACGTGGGCAGACATTATGCAAATGTGTTACTTTGTGATGTAGAGCCGTAACAGAATAAGATTCGAATTCCTGACGATTCGTTTAGGCGATTGCGAGCAGACTCTTTTTTTGATAGACAATAACTTTATTTATCATGCACTGTCGGCTTCACAACTTTGCAGATAGTTTATGTTCACATACAGCTACATGACATACTGCATGAAAGGTAATATTCGAAAAGGCATATAGGGGCACTTTAATACAATATTTTAAATAAAAAAGAAATTCAGTGTATTGTATTGCAAATTGTTCCAACAACAAACTCTTACTCTCGATTTCGCTCAGGCTGCGCTGCTCTTTCTCGGTGTCCTCTTTAACCCTGCGCAGGTCGTCTAGCTCCACCCTCAGGAACTCGCTCTCACCCAATGCCTGCTGCTTCAGGTGAGTCTGCTCTGCAAGCTCCGCCTCCAGCTCGTTCACACGCCCCCGTAGTGCTTGACAAAGACGGCCACTCTGAGAAAGACCAAAAGAATGATTAGTGTCACTTTTATTTTCACTTCTCTTCCACTGTACATGACCCTTCAAAAGTAAAATGTCTTATGCTCATCAAGGCTGCATTTATTTGATCAAAAATATAGTAATCACAGTAATATTGTGAAATGTTTACAATTTAAAAGTTTTCTATTGTAATTTATTTTAAAATGTAATTTATTCCTGTGATGGCAAAGCTGAATTTTCAGCATTATTACTCAAGTCTTCTGGAGTCTTCTAATATGCTGAATAGATGTTCAAGAAACATTTCTGATTCTTATCAATGTGGAAAACAGTTGTTCTGCTTAATATTTTTGTGGAAACCATGACACTTTCTTAAAACATTTTTTAAAGAACAACATTTATTTGAAATAGAACTCCTTTGTTACATTACAGATGTATTTACAATTACTTTTGATCAATTTAATGCATCCTTACTGAATAAAAATATGAATTTCTTAAAAAAAAACACATATTACTGACTCCAAACTTTTAAGTGGTAGCTTATTACATTTGATCTCCTCTCATCTCCCACTCTTTACCTCCAATCTGAAGGACTCCAGCTCCTCCTTCAGGGCCTGTAGCTCCGCTGTAAGCTGCTCAATCAAACGGTCTCTGAGATGAGATACATGTTCATGAGTCCTATGTTATAATATGTTCTAATAAACGCAAAGAGCTTCCTATAACTTATTAATTATATTCTCCAACAGTATTTCCAAGACTTACTTCTCATCTTTACGCATGCCGTTCTGACTGTTGAAGTTGAACGGGTCTGTAGCAGCTGACGTGCCAAAGAGGTCGTCAAATTTGCTATCAACAGTGCTCTAATGGAGAAAAAAAAATCTCTGTCTTTAGAAACTCAAGTTAAAAGGAAAGTATACAGAGAGTTTTGGATAGTGAGAGTGTGTATGTTACCGGTAAAGGTGGGATGTCCGTGTCCACCAGGTCTTCTGTCTCTGCTACATGTTCACTCTCAGGGGACGAAGACTCCACCGGAATCACCACCACTGGACTGATGTGTTCGGAGAGGGCTGACGCCCGCAGGAAGTTAGGTGGATTCTGAAGAGAAATGTGAGGAAAGGAAACTACTGGAATGTGTTTTCAAACCGTTTTTCCCAAAACACTTCCTTACTGGTTGAGAAAACAGACAACCCCACCCTAGTCTCATGCCATTGGTTGAGCTGAAGTCACAACTATGTTGTGATTATGAAGCTCAAACAAATGAAAAAATAGCTCACTTTGCCTTTAATTTTAATTTAAAATGACAAGCAAATTGAAGGAAAATATGTTGTTTTATAGGGCAGCCTGCAGTATCTTCATGGAGTCCAGCTGAAAATCCTGACGCTAGAAAACTAAGCAGGCAGATATGTAAATGAGTTACATAATTTCTTTCCACTAGCTGTATTTTTGGACTCAGGTCAGACAGGAATCTGTTTGGTATGCAGGAGTCTCACCTCAGGAAGTTGTGGGATCTGAATCAGTCTCTTGAAATACTGCAGGTTACTGGAGCGATAGAACAGACTCTTCAGCCTGGAGAGAGAGAAACGGAGTGAAAGGAAAAGATTGAGAGAGTGAGAAATGACAAAAGAATAAAATAGCGGCAGTCTGTGAGACTCATCATGGCAGCTGTTCTGACTGGATAGTGACTGACAGACTCACTTCTTAAACTGCTCCTGGAAGCGATCCCTGTGGCCCTGCAGAGTATCTGCCGGCAGACCTGGAAGACAAGAGTGCACAAGACTGAGAGCGCGCACTATTTTACATTCTATTTTGATTACATTTTGTTATAATAGCCAAAGGAACACCAAATACAGAACAAATACAACTTCCCTACTACAATATACAAGTATAATAATAAATAAATAAATAAATAAAAACTAAGTTCAGAGTGTGGTCACATTGCAAAATATCCGACCTGTATCTGATTAAGCATTACATATGTTAGGCTATGTTCACACTGCAGGAAAATGTGGCCCAAATCAGATTTTTTTGCTCATATATAACTCAGATCGTTTAGCTTCATGACAGTGTGAACAGCACAATCCACATTGAACCCGATCTTTTCAATTCCAATTTGGGCCACTTCCATCTGTGGTACTAGATCAGATTCAGGTCAGATGTTTTGCAACGTGACCGCAGTCTGAACAGCCAAAACGAATTTATGCGACTTAGATCTAGATCGACGTTCGTCATAATTCCATGCTGACGGGAGTCACTGCAAAGATTTTACATTAACTGTATTTCTTTGATCACTCAAGTGAATCGTTTTACGGTGTATTACAGAAACGGTGCTATACAAGCTAAACTTACTGGATTTTACAGTAACTATTTAAAAACTTTGCTTTCTTTCTCCTCATCTTCGTCCTCCTTATCGCCTGCTCACAAATTCACAGGCTTTCGCGCCACATTAGTTTATAAATGAATGTGTAAACACTTCAGTGACCTGTTTACTTCCATATGACAATGCATTTCTTGCCATCTTGTTATCGTTCTTTTGCGTATGCAGGTCAGTTCAGCACCGTCATTCGTTCACACTGAAATCTGACATTTGCCACATTTAAAACTGATAACGTGAACAAAAAACGGATCCGAGTATTAAATCGGAATTGAGCACTAATGCATGTAGTGTGAACGCAGCCTGTGGCCCAAATCAGAATCTAAAAAAACAGATTCCAGGTGATTTGTGCTGTTCACATTGTTAAGATCTGAGTCACATATAAGCAAAAAAGCAGATTTGGTCCACTTCTGTCTGCAGTCTGAACATAGCCTTTGTGTGTGTGTGACGAGAGAGATGTGATTTATGGACTCACAGGAGTGGAGTTTGAAGAGCAGTTTGACGGTGTAGTCGTACAAATGACTGGAGTCCAGAATGACCTGGATAAGAGGGGCTAGACGGCACTGACCGGCTGCTGTCACCGACACAGAGCGAGACATATCCAACGAGCTGAACACTGTGAAGAATAAAAAAACATCAAGACACTCCCATCATTCCATAGATACCAAAACCCCTTATAGGATAAGTATATTTCTGTCATGCTCTAACACAAAATTATAAACTTTTATAAATTTGATAAACTAATTACTATAAAATATTAATATAAATTGTGCATATAAATAATTTATATTAATTTATATTAACCATTTATAATAACAATTATAAATTATCATTAATTATTTGTGTAAATATGTTATAATATGCATATATTAATTTACAATAATCCATATCTTATTTTTGGACATTTTGTCTCTTTTATATATATATATATATATACACTAGGGGTGTAACGATACACGTATTCGTACTGAACTGTTCGGTACGAGGCTTTCGGTTCGGTACCCATTACAAACCGAACGATTCATTGGACTAATCGATCCTATTACATTTGGAAAACAAAAGAGCTTAAAGTGTGAAATATAATGTTCTCAGTGCCACTGCGCTCAACATGACAGCCCAAACGGCATGCACCAAGAGCTTGTAACACTTCAAAGAGAAAGGAAAAATTGAAATCGCATCATATGACCCCTTTAAGGGAAAAAAATTAAAATAGTTAGCTATACCGTTATCAACATATGTTGAAGTAGATTCGTCTCTGAGAGAGAATGCGGCGTCAGATGCCGAAAGCTCCATCATTACTCCGTCAGTCCGTTTTTACTTTCACTTTCTGCATATAGTGAATTGGCTGAGATTAAGATGTTCACCGACATAACTCTTGCGCAAAGTTTGCATGTTGCCTGTGTGATATCCATTGGCTCGCCTTCAAAAAACAGGAATATTTTGTTTCCATTTCATTGCAACATACCCAATTAGCCCCGTACCAAACATACTGAACCGAACCGTGACACCACATACATATATATATTTAAACATATGTTTGAAATACTCAATTGAAAGCCTCAATTCTCAATTGGCAAGTTGTATTCCTTTATTGTATGAATCCCTCTTTCACGGCATTCCCTTCAACATGCTGTTTTTCTCAATCTATCCCTCTCATTGCCCACTTTCTCATTCACATTCATCCCCACACTCCCTCCCTCCCTCCATCCGTCCGTCTCTCTGGTGATCAGTGATGCAGGCTCATGTGAGACCCCGTCTTCTCAGCACACAGAGAGGTGTGGTTTCCTGTGCCAGGGAGCTGCGTTTCAGCCAACAACACTCGCATTAACTTCTACCTAATGCTTCCAGCACAGGCACACTGAGATCTATCAGTGTTCCAGCTAGATTTTACTGCCTGTTTCAGCAGAAACATCTATCCCGATAGAGATGTCACCTGTTTTTTACTTTAGAATGCACATTAGCTATTCTTTACTGTGAGATTTTTTTCAGAGATTCCAGTCTTTCTCTATTCAAGTAGATTAAAGCTGTATTTGTCTGCCTACAATCTACTTAGAAAACAGCATAACCAAAATGACCGCCAAGGACTCTTCTGGTGCTCAAACACCTGCACTTCACTTTAAACTTACCACCTAAGAAAAGGTTCAGCTCACACTCCAAGTAATCAAACATCTCCACCGTCAACTGGAAGCTACATGTTTTGAGAGGAGAGGAAACATGATTAAGTCCCATCCCACAAACACACAGAGCAATTATAGAACTTTATTTAATAAAACCGACTGAAAAGAGAAACAAAGCAATACTCACAAATTATTGACGTCGTTCTCACCCGCCTCATCAAGCTGGCTGTTTGACATCTGAAGGTTGCCTGGGAAACGAGGATTCTGGGAAAGCAAGTGGGGTAAATCTTATATTTGTGAGAGTCTGACAGCACAGCCTTTTAAAATACTCAAAAATGGCTCATGAAATGACGAATGCAAATTTCTTTCCTGTATTGACACATTTCATATTGACGCAGGAAGCAGGGCCAAAACATATCAAAAAGCTTGTCTGGGTTTAAAAAAAATAATAATCTAGGCAGCAGGCAATATTGCAAGACATTCTGCCAAACCATGATTATCTACAAAAAATATAAAAAAATATATAAATTATTTTATTATTTATATTTATCTATTTATGTTCATATACATGTATGTGTGTGTGTGTGTATATGTAATTATAAAAAATATTTTTAAATATATATTTAATAATACTGTATATATAAATAGATGAAAAATATAAAGATATCTTTATGTAAATGTCATCATTATTAAATATATTACACTAAAAATACATGTAATCTTGTTTTAATGTGTGTGTGTATATATTATTTAAATATATTTGTATTTACATTTTTATTGTATATATTTGTTATTATATGTATATTTGTTTTGTGCTTTTTTTGGTAATTTTTGCTAT
Organism: Sinocyclocheilus rhinocerous; assembly: GCF_001515625.1. Taxonomy (NCBI): domain Eukaryota; kingdom Metazoa; phylum Chordata; class Actinopteri; order Cypriniformes; family Cyprinidae; genus Sinocyclocheilus; species Sinocyclocheilus rhinocerous. The sequence continues at coordinate 592,580 of NW_015623656.1, forward strand.
TTTTAGGACTAACATTTAGTTGTCATGAGGTCACAAAACTAAATGAAGACTGGAAATAAAGATCTGAGGAGGAGAGTTAGAAGATGGATGTTCTGCTGAAATCTCCTTCAAGGCCTCAATCACTCACTTTGATGTGAAACTCCATTTTGGTGATGAGCAGTTTGAGGTAGATGCTGCACAACTTGCCGTAGCCTTCACTCAGATGACCCTGAGAAGAGAGAGAGCAGTGTGAGGGCAAGAAAAACACTGAACACTTCAAAAGGAAATGATGTCATTGCCCTTCCGAAGCAGCTAATGAGTCCTCTTCTCATTCTCAACTCATCAGCTCACTTCACAGTCCAAAGTATGAGTCACTGTGGGCAGATTAAGGTCATGTTTGGTGTTTGTTAACATGTTTGGTGTATTGTACACACATAATAGGTCCAGCTGCGAGTCAAGTTAATGAGCTCATTCTTTCACTTCCTGTTCCCTTCACCACTTACTCTGACATCATGGGAGGGGGACAAAGTTGCTCGCAGGAAATGTTTCTCCTGAGTCTAATCCTACAGCACGTTATCAGCAAATACTCAGAGGGATGCAACTAAAGGTCTTTCCAGTAAACAAAAGTTGTAATTCAGCATGTTCCATCTGACCCTTCCTGTTGGCTAGTGATACACAGCTGATCGTAAACTGCATTAGAAACACTTGCATTGCTGACAATGATGCTAAAGTCAACATGAAATGGCATTCACAAGCCACTGCATCAGGGCTGCTCAATTAATGGAAAGAAATACGAAATTGCAATATGGTTTAGTGCGATTATCAAATTGCAAAGGCTGCGATTTAATTAAAAATATATATAGACCGTGTTTCAGAAAGTGCAGCACTGTGTTGTTGTTTTTTTACACGTGAGCAGCTCATGATCCAGTGTTTCAGTATCTGAGATCAGCTCACTTTTACAGTAAATACTGCACCATATAATCTCATTTGTGTATCTGCTCTGAGTTTGGAATGCTTATAACATGCATTTGGAAACTTAAAATGTGACCCTGGACCACAAAACCAGTCATAAGGGCAAATTTTTTGATTTATACAAACTGAAAGCTGAATAAATAAGCTTTCCATTGATGTATGGTTTGTTAGGATAAGACCATATTTGGCTAAGATACAACTATTCGAAAATCTGGAATCTGAGGGTGCAAAAAAATCAAAATACTGAGAAAATTGCCTTTAAAGTTGTCCAAATGAAGTAGCAATGCATATTACTAATCAACAATTAAGTTTTGATATATTTACGGTAAGAAATTTACAAAATATCTTCATGGAACATGATCTTCAATTAATATCCTAATGATTTTTGGCATAAAAGAAAAATCGATAATTTTGACCCATACAATGTTTTTTTGGCTATTGCTAAAAACATACCCAAGCGACTTAAGACTGGTTTTGTGGTCCAGGGTCACAAATGAGCCAACCATCTTCCCAAACTTGGAAAAATGAGAAGCAACTATTGTAATAATACTAATAATAAACCGACTATTGTCAAACAAAGACTAGCTTTAAGGACTTCCTGTGATTCTCCACCAAAATAAAAGTTTGAAGGAATAACTTTTGGAAAGTTTCCAGCCTCTGTTGCCTCCATATATGAGGACACAAACACATAAACATAATCTCTAGAACTGCTCTGAGAATCACTTCACGAGCATTTTGCAGTTTCTTTTGAAAAAAAAAAAAAAATCGCCATATCATATACAAACAGAAACTTCAAGGTCTTCACAGCAACCCGTCAAATAAAAGTTTGGTTTGACTTGAAGAAACTGTGACAGAAAAGTGTAAATAAAACTATTTCTGAAAAAAAAATAATAATAATAATTTTTAAGAAAATTAATTAGAGATGATTTTGATTGTTTAAATTTAATGAAACATTAAAATGTAATCCAAAAAATTAATGGAAAACAGAATTTGGTAGAAATAAAACTACATTTGAGAAAAAAATAAAACATTTCATAGGGCCTTAATTTAATTTTTGTTAAACTTAATAAATTGATGTTAAATTGTATAAGTTTCATTATTTCAATTAATTAGACATGCTTTTTGATTAATATTTTTAACCATTAAAATGGAGTCTAGAAAAATTTAAATGGAAAAAACAGAATTAAAAAAAAAAAAAAAATGGATTTCATAGGGCCCTAGACATATTACAATAACAATATTTCTTATTTTGTTTCATATTTTTAGTAACAATATCAACAACAACTATTATTATTATTATTATTATTATTATCCTCGTACTGATACATAATCTCAAAATATTCGGCTAAATTGTGCAGTCCTACTAACAAGCACAGCAAACATGAAGGTTTTTTTCAATGTTCATCAGAAAAAAAAAACAATAACATTTTCTCCCCATATCTGTAATGTAACAGCTGCAGATTTTGTGCATAAACACCCATTTATGCAATGTAAGAAAAACTATTTATATTTTTACATTTTATATTGTATTTAATGAAGATAAAAAATTTATCTGGAATATGTTGTCTACTATTAGATAAAAGACCAAAAAGAATAGAAACATCCAACATCACACTTCATAGGAGAGCTTCATAAGATATCAAGGATGTTTGACTGGTACACTCATAACAAGCAAAGCTCTGTAAGCGTTCCTCCAGAGTGACAAACACACGCTCATGTCATTGTTTGCTAATTACAGATCATCTCTGCACTGAGGTTAGTGTGTCTGACTCATACACAGAATGCCAAGCTATTCAGCTGTCAATCAGCAGTAACGAAATGACTTGCTGACTGACACACTGACAGTTTCCACAATGAGATGAAAACTCAAGGGAACTCGACAGGGCCTCATTCAATACGACAGAGTTATATTGAGCGAGCCTCCGATTTAGTGGGAAATCATTAAAACCTGCAGCCACAACTTGTATTCACACGCTTACCCACATCCTGCTCATGTCGTTCAGGTCAGCCTTGTTCCGCATGGAGTCCTTAATGACCTGAGTTGACAGAGAGGAGGAGGAAGAGTTGAGACAGCATTCTAAAAACTTGAAATAAAAAAAAATTCTAAAAAGATACCTAATCTTCCAATAATGTACCTTAAAATAAATAAAATTTAATACAATTTAAAAAGCTCATTTAAATTAGTTTAAAACGTTTTCAAATTTAAATAAAATTTAGATATCAAAGGAGCAGGGTGTTTTATGGCTAATATGTGATAGAGTATAAGCATAGCACACACAGACTGAATCATTTCTATTGATAATTTTCAGTATGGAATGAAATATGACAATGTATTTTGGACTGAACACTCATACTGCATATGCAGCACTGTCTTGAATTTTGCCAAAAGGTATCATAGATAGCTACATAATGCTGCTGCCTACCTTTTTGAACAGATTTTGTGTCATGAGTGTGCCTATGATGCCTTAAAATCCTGTCTAAGCAGACAGCTGATTAAGTTTTTGGAACAGGGCTTGTGAGAGTTTGCTCAATATGGATCTCTCACACACACACACACACACACAAACACATCATCATCATGTGTCACTGATGCATGCAGCATTTACTATGTTTTGAGTGTGTGAGAAAAATAAATGAATTAAATGGAGAGCCAGATATCAACTAACTAAGAGATTGAGAGAAAGTGAGAGTGAGGTGGAATTAGACGTGTAAGAGATAATACGGCTGTATGTACTCACGTTTGGATGGCCGTCCCTCAGCAGCTTGTGGAAGACGTGGCAAAATTTCCAGCAGAGCACTGCATTGCTGGAAAGGGGCAGGCGGTTGACAGCAAGCCAGAATGTGTGAGCCCCCTTCTCATGATGCGTGCCCAATATGCACGGTGAAGATGCCAGTCAAGGACAAATCTGAGGGGTGTAGAATTTAAATTCTGCTTCTCTGACATGTCAGCATCTTTAACCAGATACTCTAGATACCTGATCCAGCCTTCTGGAAGAAGGACTAACCAAACTGCATCCTACAAATGAATAATAAGTACTGGAGCAAAGAAACACTGATGTGCAGCTACATGGAGTTACACATACACTATATGGACAAAAGTATTGGGACACCCCCTTCTAATTAACAGGTTTGACTACTTTAGTAATTTCCATGAGTACAAATCTTAATGTTTAAACATATAATGACATTCTAGGGAATTGTGTGCTTCTAATTTTATAGCAACAGTTTGGACAGGACACTTTTCTATTCTAACATGGCAATGCCTCTGTGGATAAGGCAAGGTTCAAAAAGAAATGATTGATTGAGTCAGTGTGGAAGAACTTGACTGGTCTGCAGAAACCCAGCTGAACACCTCTGGTGTGACTTTAAATGCAGACCTTGAGCCAAAAACTCATGGAAATTACTAAAGTAGTCAAACCTGTTCATTAGAAGGGGGTGTCTTAATACTTTTGTCCATATAGTGTATGTTTATCTAAAAATGAACTGGGTATCTAATATATAAACCAGATAGCCAATACATGATACAATTATTTGCATATATTATGATACAATTAAATGTATACAATAATACAAGCACAGTTATGGCAGGGGCTATTGTGTTTTCCATTCGGTCTACCAAAATGTTTCACCGCCCTGCCCGACGGGCTATCTTGAACAGTGATATAAAATTCCTTCCTTGATTTGCATTGTTCACTAGCTTGTAGGGGTAAAACGGATTGTAGTTGATCGTTTGCACGTGTTTCTAAGTCTTGAGGATTTAAACATTCAAGTGTTTTAACCATTCACGTGCATTCGGAGCTGCACGCACTCATTCAAAGTGCACACAGAGAGCCGCGTTTCAGACAATGCGCATACACAGAATTGATTCCTTTTTCGCGTATCCTTGCATCTGAATGAACACATACACACAAAATTACCTCAAAATAACTGTCTCGGCAAGTATTCTTGTAAACACAGTCGGTTATGTCTTAAGTGAACGTAAACAGTGGTGAAAGAAATCTCAAGTGCATCATTATATTGGATCCTGCATTCGGTCTTAAAGGGGCAGCAGCCTATAAATACCTGCTGTTCCATAAGCGCCACCTGCTGTCAGAGAGTGGCATTTGCATCTCATTCACAAAGCTAAAATCAGACCATTCTGTTTTTGCATTCGAAATTATAAAATCTAATTGCAATCTAAATAGCATGTACTTAGCATCTTTGTTTGGATCGTGATTAAAATGCAGTGGTTGCCTCTGTTTTTAAATGGAAAAAGCACAGCCTTAGTTTGTTTATATGAAGAGATTTATTTTATTTGTATTTAATTATTTGATTTGGGATTTATTTTAAAATTTCAAGTTAGTTTTATTATTTGACATACTGTATTTCAGTTTCACAAAGAAATGTGCAGCATTTTGTTGGAGAAATAATAAAAGGACACCTTTTCATTTATAATTTGTCTTAAATCTAATTTTGTTAAAAAGAAAATTGTGAGAAAATTGTATTATGAAATCAGTATCATTAATTGTATCGTATCGCATCGCATCGTGAGTTGAGTGAATCATTACATCCCTACATGCTACTAGTTTTTGCTGTGGTATCAAAGAAGTATTCTGCTATTTAAATAATAAAGAACCGTATTTTTTTTGCTCATCTGCAAAATGACCCGATCTGTTACTCAAAATCTGATATGATAATGCAATATGATCCGAGCCATGGGTTTTGTGATCCGTTGCACCCCTACTCTCTTGACTTGTTATTTGAAGAAAAAAAGCGATCACTGAAGTTTTTAATCATGCTGATTTGTCCGCAGTGAAGTTCAGCCGATGTCTTTTTTTTTTTTATTCGGGCTACTTAAATTCATTTTGGGCTACCAAAATCTGAAGAATATCTGCCCGAAGGGCTACCAGCGATTTTGAAATTTTGCGAGCCCTGTATGGGCTGATGCTCATAAAGTCACCGTGGCCAAATATTGGCAGAATAATTGGTATGTCTAGTATTGGTATGTCTAACATAACATAACACAACACAACACAACGCAACATAACAAATAAAATAAAAAAGCAAGTTTAAATGCTCATGTTTATAAAATAAATACCCCATATTACTCTCAATTTAGATACCTCTGAATAAAATAATCACATAAAATACAATTTATTAATTCCTAAAACAACATAAAACAACTTAAAAACAACATAAAACAACTTTAAAAGCTCTGCAAGTTTATAAAATAAAATACCCTCAGATCAGATTCTTCAAAATAAAATAAATTAAGCAAACAATAAATAAAAGCATATTTAAAAGCTCTTCAAGTTTAAAATATTGGCAGGTGAATTGGTTTGTAAATATTATAAAATAATATTCCAATTCCAAATAAATTATTCCAAATAAATAATAAAATAAAATAAATATAAATATATTTTCTTTCCCAAAAGTAGGGCACTCAATGACCAGAATATAATGAAACTACGGTTCCCTATCGAAAGGTAACTCCCGTTGCGTCGTCATTTGACGACTGCTTGGGGAAACTCCTGTTTACTCTATTACTGAAGCCTGATTGGTTAACGTTTGTGTAGCTGCACAAACCACTGGCGCTCGAGCCCGCCAGAAGGGGCGGAGCCGACTGCTATATAAGTCGGCTCGGTGTGCCATCTCATCAGAATCTTCTCCTTCAGCGACGAGACCACCTCTTCGCTGACTCTGCAATCAAGAAGCTGAAGAGGGAAGAAGCTCAGCCTGCAGCTCGCCGCCGTAGAAGAGCCCCGGCAGCAGAAGAAGCAAGAAGCCTTCCCCTGTGGCTATCCGGCTGGTAAGAGCAATTCCTGAGCAATTTCTCTGCGACATTGTTGCAAATTTTGCACCACGAGTGTGGCTTGTGCGGGGAATCCCTGCACGATGCAGAAGGGCAGTGAGTTGCAGCGCCCATGCAGAGACTGTGCACTTACTGAGACGGAACGCTCTCACAGAGAGCATGAGCATGATCTGCCGTTGTGTGTTTTACACATGAGATTGCGCCCCTCTTACATCGAGCAGCTCAATCCCTTTAGGCGGATCAGAGTAGAATGCTGTCACCAATGATTCAGATCGCTGACAGCTTCGCATTTCTGTGTGCGTCGCTGAGGCTGCGCTCACTGAGACAGGCTGCTTTCACAGCTGAAAGCGCGAGTTTATCCCTGCATCGCTAGCGGATCCCCTTCAATGAAGATGGCCCCGCCTTCCCTGCTCTCGTGTTTCTCCCCTCCCAGTTACCTCGGAGAAGAAACGGCGAACTCGCGAGTTTGAGCGATCAGGCTTGAGTGATTTTACGCCGGCGCAGGTCCCGCGTGTTTCACTCTCACTGCAGCACTTTGATCTGCCAGTGTGTTTTACACGTAAGGATCAGCGTCCCTCGCTTACATCGAGCGGCTCAATCCTTCTAGGCGGATCGGAGTAAAGGCTGTCACCAGTGATTTCACATCGCTGACAGCCTCAGATTTGAGTGCGCCGCTCGCCTGGGCCATGCCCACACTGAGGCTGCGCTCACCGAGACAGTTCTCTCGCTATGAGAGTGTGTCTCGATCTGCTGCGCTCGCGGTTTGCCTTCTTCAATGAAGCGGCCCCACCCCTCCTGCTCAAGTTCTCCCCTCCCAGCTGTCTCGGAGGATGAAACAGTAAAGTCACGGGGCTGAGCAACCGGGCTTGAGTGATCACACGCCGGCACAGCTCCCACGCTGCCACTCTGCTTTTGGCCTGCGAGTTTACATTAAACGCTCAGATTCTTTCAGACAATCAAAGCAGCTTTTTGTGTGCTTTGGAGGTTGCTCTAAAAGGCTGCCTGTTACAAAGTAAAGACTATCTCATTTGATAGTAGATGCTATAGCTCTCGCTTATGCCTCAGCTGGCTTACAATGCCCTTTAGGTGTGAGGGCCCATTCCACCAGAGGAATGGCCTCCTCTTGGGCCTGGTCCAGTAGAATCTCTATTGGGGGGAGTCTACCTTCATTAGATTCTACAATTTGGACATCCCTGCCCTGCAGGCGCGGGTCTTATCCGCCTAATGCTTACTTTTCTAGACTTATCTCAAGTAGACCTCAGAACGTTCTCGGGTCTCTTTGTGGCTCAGGCTTATGAAGCCCTCGCTGAGTGTTCCTGGGTTGAGCTCGCGGAGCAGGCTAAGTTCTGCATCTGCTTATAGCACGGCGCTATTGGATATGTTCCCCAAGCAGTCGTCAAACGACGACGCAACAGGAGTTGCCTTTCGATAGGGAATGCTCCGGTTAATCATGTAACCTTGGTTCCCTGAGATAAGGGAATGAGTGTTGCGTAACTGGCCGTGCTATAGCTGCACGCGAATCGATAGCTGCCGCTTCAGTCGTATGATTCTGATGAGATGGCGCTCCGAGCCGACTTATATAACGGTCGGCTCCGCCCCTTCTGGCGGGCTAGAGCGCCATTGGTTTGTGCAGCTACACAAACGTTAACCAATCATGCTTCAGTAATAGAGTAAACAGGAGTTTCCCCAAGCAGTCGTCAAATGACTACGCAACGCTCGTTCCCTTATCTCAGGGAACCGAGGTTACGTGAGTAACCGGAGGGTTATTTGGTTATTTAGTGATGCCGATGTCAACGAGTAGATTTGAATTGTCTATTTTGAGGTTATTGGCCGTATGCTTATTCATCATAAAATAAGCATAATAATTCTAATTTAACCCTCACATTCCTTCATAGTTAAAAAAAAAAGGATATTCCTGGCATGCTTCTCTTTGACAGCAATCTCCTGTGTGTTGATGGCTTTGTTGATGCTCACTGCCTGTAGAAGAGAAAGAGAGAAAGTTCAAATACATTTTTGGGGACTTTCCTTCAGTGAGGTTAAAGATTAAAAACCAGCTCATGGCAGAAGAGTCTTCCTGTGTGCTGGGGCAAACAGTGAGTTTTAGTCTTTCACTAGAGCCTTATTGAGCAACTTTAACCATCACTGCGCAACAGCCACTGAATACTAATGAAATTGAGCTCAAGGAGTGTTGGACAGGCAGCATGACCTAAAACACTATTACCGCTTGGGCTACATCCTCCTAATAGTTTGATTCATCTCTCAACTATATACATACTGACAACGTCGAGAGCTCTGATGCAGAACTAACTTGTGAGAGATATTGAAAAAGCATTAGCCATATGTTTTCTTTCCTGTTCCTTTCACAGATGCCAAATTGCCATCAGTTCTAGGTACCTTCACAACTAAAACGGTGTTCCTGTTTAAACAAGCAACACATTTTCGGCATGGCCAGCTGAACGTAATGAACCCTTATCGGCCCATCAGATAATGCACATGGTTGCATGAGCCAATTAAGGTGTGGCAGGGCAGTCGAGTCTCTAAGTCATGCTTCCTCTAAAATGGCTGAAACTCCTTTTATTTAGAGAAACAAAAGACTTTAGTTCTAAAACATCGCTAGGAAATACTAGTGCATTTCTGATGCAAAAGCTGCCCAAAAATATGTTTTTGGCCAAATTTTACTCACACTGCATCTATGTGTTGACCCATGATTACATGCTCATGTGACGTTGCTGTGCTATATGATCATGAAAACTATCGTCTGCATGCATTTTTTAGCACTGCAGTTTAAAAACAAGTAATTTTAAGCCGTTGAAACTTAATCAGTAGCAAAAAAAAAACCTCATTCGCTATATGCACACGCTGTCAGAGAGATGCGCGCATGTGAAGGCAGTGCTCATAGAGTGCTGGAATATTAAACAGTTATTATATATAAGTTATTTTTGCCGCTTTATAGGCTACACAAATCTTTACAAATATCCTTGTAACCACAGTAATTTAGGTCTTAAGTAAAAGCAAACAGCTGAGAAAGAAAACACATGTGTAACAGTATATTGGATCCGGGCAGCTCTTAAAGTGACAGCAGTCTAATATTCCTGTAGTCTGTCATTCATGTTAATCTAACAAGAGAGAAAATCTTACTGCTCTTGATTAAATCATGTTTGTAACTTTAATGAGAAGAAATTTAATTTACACAGTGAAGAATATGCAGTGTTTTTATACATTTGATTAATTTATACAATGTATGCAGCATTTCTTATTTATTTGTTTTTTTGTATAGTTTTTTGTCCTATTGCTTGTTTCTTATTCTTATTTAATCACTGACTGTTTACTTGTCTTCAGTGAGCTTGAGTTTTTGCATCACAGTAATAAATTACATTTAAAATATACTGAAATAAAAAAAATCATTTTAAATCAATAATAATTTCACAATATTACTGTTTTTACTATTAAAACACTAAAATATTACTGAATTTGGAATGGTAGTGTAAACTTTGAAAATACTTCACTCTGGACCAAAAATAAATCAGAAAAATTTTGTTGAAGAGGTTGGCAGAAATTCTGGCAAGGATGCTGAGAGAATGCTGTTGTAGTGTGTAGTTCAGTCTTCATCCCTGTGCTGGCTTCTGCTGCCAGACACACTGTTAAAGGTGATAAGGCATGGCTTTGTGTAGACAAGATGGATCTGTTGGATGAGCATCTCATTAAGTCGCAGCTGTGATCTCAAACACAACAAGGATGAAGAAAGGACAGCAGATTGGAAAAATCCATCCAGGTTTCTTATACACCAACCCAACAGAATGTTTTTAGGCAATGCTCTAATGCTAAAAACAATACATTGACTTGAGAAGTGGGTTTCTTCCATCCCTCTCCAACAACCAATAATGCATTCAGAGCTGATAAGCATATGACTAAAACTGTCCATGAGCCATAAAGTCTATAAAAAGTTAATCAGTAAAAAAAATGTCAATAAATTTCCATTATAAGGAAATTAAGACCTTTAAAAACATAGCAGCTAAGGCGTCTAAGAGATTGTGACGCTGGTGTGAGGAAATGTGTGACCTAATTTGTCCACACTAAGACTTTGTCGTCTATGTGAATGAGTTGTGCCAGCTGACCAGGCCTTTTGGCACTGGCGAGTGAATTTACTGGCATCCCGGCCCATTATCTCTCTCACAGGCACAGGCAAATGATAAGATGAAGTGATAACCACTTATTAAAGTAAGAAAAGATAAATAAACTGGGAAAGATTACAAGCAGAGATGAGCATAATGTCATCACATACTTAACCCTGTAAAGTCTGACATATGAAATAATAAACAGAATTTAAATGGGTCATATGACATTGCTAAAAAGAACATTATGTTGTGTTTTTGGTGTAATGCAATGTGTTCATGCGGTTTAAGGTTAAAAAAACACATTATTTTCCACAATTACATTACTGTTGCTCCTCTATGCCCCGCCTTTCTGAAACGCGTCGATTTTTACAAAGCTCATCATTCTGAAAAGCGAGGTGTATGCTGATTGGCCAGCTATCCAGTGCGTTGTGATTGGCTGAATACCTCAAGCGTGTGACGGAAATGTTACGCCCCTTAACATACGCGTCGCGGCACATTCGCCACGCTGCTTCATTGAAGATGCATGCATACGTCTCCTTTGATTAAAAATAATGGCTAGTGCGGTGGCTGCAATATATGTAGGTGAATCTACAAACATTTTAAAGTTTTAGTCACATAACATCAGTTCTAAAGTGACTGAGACCCTCCGACAGCCGAGCAGGTTGTCCAGATGAATGCCAATAGCAGCCATTAGGGATGCACCGAAATGAAAATTCTGGGCCGAAACCGAAACTTCTGGATGCACTTGGCCGAAAACCGAAATAATGCTTTGTAATAATTATTTATTATTTTATTCAATAATATAAAGTACTTTTGTAAGACTTTTTAATTTAACTTAATTTTAAAGACTAATTGACTTTAAAAAAACACAAGCAAATAAATGACGTCTGCTAAATGACTAAATGTAAAAATAAAAGAACCAAACTTTTATTGAAAGTAACAATTAAATTGGACAGAATAGTAATATTAAATAATGTATAATTTTATTCAGTTCTATGCAACAGAATCAGATAACGTTTTTTTTTTTCTCGTTTTTTTTACTAATTATCCAAATAATGTATAGTCCTACAAAGCTATTATTATCAGAGCAGATCAGTGAATGAGAGGGTATCATCATTTTACCAGCGTTGCCCGTACAGCTCTACTACAAACAGGAACAAGTGTACTACATAGAAATTTCCCATCGGTGCATTATTTGAGCAAACTTTGCCTTTCTGGTGATCATGAGCAGTACACGAGCGGAACGCACATTCATAGAGCAGAATAGGGCTGCACGATATTGGAAAAAACTCACATTGCGATATGTTTTTTCTGGAATATATATTGCGATATGAAAAAAAAAAATCAGATGACTTCAATATAGCTCTATTTGGGAAAAAAATTATCAATGATTGGGGTGATTTTGTAGGCGAATAAATCAGCATAGGAAATAAACAAATTACAAGCATAGATCCCAACATCTATGTTTACAAGGATACTTGCAGAGCACATTATTTCAGGCACAAACAGACGCAGAAGTGAACAGAAATCAGTGTTCACATGCATCTGCGTGGCTCTCACTGAGTCTACACCGGACGCGAGCGGCGTGACGCGACAAAATACAATAGAACCTATTATAATCAGTGATGCTGTGTGACTGTCTACACTGGATGCGGCGCGACACAACAAATCCCGACAGTAAACTGATGGCGCATTCTCTTTATGACGTACTGACACAAAGTTCAAATGATATGCAATGGCCACTTTGTCGCGTCCAGTGTAGACACCGCTTGCGCTTTCGTGGCATCTGCCGTTGCTAAGCGACCATGACCTGCACTCTCCGTTTCAACAAAGGATAAATGGATTTCCAGCACTGAAAATCCCTCGCAGTAGCTCTGCTACTAAATTTATTTAAAATGGGTATCGCTGTACAGCTGTCGCGTCCGGTGTAGACACTGTCTGTGTGTGAGCAAAGAAAACAATCAGTAAAAATGTAACGATCAGTATACTAAACATCGCACATCCTGCGATGTGACTATCGCGGATGCACACATCGCAATATCGATGCTGAAACGATATATCGTGCAGCCCTAGAGCAGAATATTGAGTGGCGCGTCACACCATGCAGTGACGACGGCTAGAGGAGAGTGAAACCTGCACGCTGAACACTACCGGGCAGTGCGACGGGGCATATATTTTCAGTAGGGTTGGGAATCGAAAATCGATTCCGATTCCAGAATCGGATACTTAAGGTAAGGAATCGGATACTTGTCAAATTAAAATTTCGATTCCGCCTAGCGATTCCTATGCGCTTGTGAGGACCGAACCTAGCGATCTGCCAGGACCTTGCTCGCTAATCTAAGCGCTCCAAAGTTTGGCTACATTTGCGATCAAAAGTCAAAAAAGCTAAGTATAATATCTGTGATAGCTAAACATGTTGCAAGAGAGGTGTCACCACCAACATGACAAAGCACTTTAATTTAATAGATCGTTAAAGATCCCGAACACGATTCAAACACCTACGTGATTCTATTCCAAAATTACAATGATTCGTCTTTCATTCCTCAACCTTTGACATGTGCGATCAATGTTGTGATCACTTGGTTCGTCCGTGCAGCATACGATCATCACACCAGTGTGATTTGAACATTTAAATTTGCATTCGCGCTGCCACTGACCTAAAGAGAGCAGCTGTCTGTCATGAATGAAAC
>NW_015623656.1:606136-628651 GCF_001515625.1 Sinocyclocheilus rhinocerous
TATGTAGCCTGTTGATTTTTGTTCATGGTATTCAGCTCCAATAAATGGTTTGCAAAAAAAGAGACACAGGATAAATGTTTGATATCATTATTTAATCACATTGGAATCGAAAAGATTCAGCATCAGAATCGGAATTGATGAAATTCAAACGATATCTAACCCTAATTTTCGGCCATCTTTTTCTTTCAGCCGAAAACCGAAAAATGCCATTTTCGGCAGCTGAAAATACGATGCATCCCTAGTAGAGGTCGACCGATAGTGGATTTTACCGATACCGATAGCTAGGTTGGACCACACTGGCCGATACCGATTAATCAACCGATAGTTTGATGATGATCTGGTCAGTCGCACTGGTGCTCCTAAATATGTTTTCATAGTCGCACGCAGTAGTTTTCAAATGGTCACACTGTAGAGCCCTGCGATCCGTTCTCGGAGAAGTCACACACCATACGCGTCACTTTCAATTCCAGCAGTGGTCTAAAACTGTTTATTTAATCACCAAATGGACGTAAGTTTGCTTCAAGAATGAACAATGTGGCATAAATGAGTTTGAGGTTCGGGGTTTAAAAAAAAAAACAGAGCAAAGGGAAAGAGAAAGTGCGATCTGTATTACAGCTCTCTATATGAAGCATAAAGACTGTATTAGAGCCACAGAAAGAGCACAATACATAATTCATAGCCTAGGGTGAAGTCATTACGTACATTAAGAATGATTTGGGATAAATATAATGTAATTTAATGGAAAACTATGTGAATGGTGCTCTGTTCCGTGGCAGGATTTTCTGTCGGCTGCATTTAAATGCAGGTTTGAAGTTTCCCGCTCTGTGCAGCGCGCAGTGTCACGTGTCAAAACAAACAACACGTGCTGTTAGTGATTTCCGCCTCTAGAGGCCGCTCTCGTACTGTATAATGGCAGCGGACCCTTCTCGGCCACTCCAGCAACGGACGCAACCCGGAAAACTATTGGCATTGATTTTTGCCGATAACCGATAGTTCCGCCAATCAACTATCGGTGCTGATTAATCGGCAAAACCGATGAATCGGTCGACCTCTAATCCCTAGCAGCCATAGCAAGACAAGTTGGTCGTTCCAAACTGTGATTTCTAGAATACTGCATTTTTACAAAGTCACTAACTTATGCAAGTCCCCCAAAAATGTTGGTCACCCACGAAAGACAAATGCATGAGAGGACAGGATAATGCAGAGAATCTCAATGGGGAGTCAGTTCAACACTGCAGCTGGAATTGCTTTCCAGTTTAGCGCATAACATGGTAAGGATCTGTCTTGGCATACAGCATCTCGATGTTTAAGAGAATTTGGGCTGAAAACCCACTCTGCACAGTGACCAAACCTCTCATCAGCAGAAAGAGTCAAAAGGCTAAGTTCACCTTTGCTGAGGAGCATGTTGTGCGGAGAGAGGAGAACAGGTCAAAAGTTCACTTCAGTGATGAGAGCAAGCTTCATTTATTTGGGTCCGATGAGAAACATTATGTTCGTCATCAAACTGTGGAAAGACTGAACCCAAAGTGTGTAAAGCAGTCAGTAAAAGGTGAAGGAGGAAGTGTCATGATTTAGGGAAAGTTTTCTGCAGCAGGAGTTGGGCCTACTCAGCAGTCAGATGTCAGTATGCACAAAGGCACAGATCCCTAAACAAGGCCATATCTGCTGATGAAACTTTTTTTGTAGAAGCATTTTTTAAATTTGAACTAGCACCAACTACACCACGTTATGTACGAGAAGCTGCAAAAGACACAGGCGCAAGTGGAATGTAGAAAACATGGTGACATTAATTTTTAAGTAAATATAATGGGCGATATATTGTGTCACCAAAAATTATTGAGGTCATGTACATATATTGCGCGATAAGTCGATGTATTGATTATTGCGACAGGCCTAACAATGCCCCCGTTACACTGCAAAACAGGTAAAGCAGTTCCTTGAATCTGAAAACATTGGCAGCCCAGAGTCCTGATCGAAGCCCAATTGAAAATCTCTGGAAAACCTTTAGTGACAAAGTTATGGCTAAGAAACCCACTACAGTTACCGAACTGTGGAAGACAGTGGAAGATGATCACACCAGAGCAGTGTGAGGGACTAGTGATGTCCTGCGGCTGCAGATGCGCTGAGGTCATTTAAAGCAAGGGCCTCTACACTTCCTACTAATTTCTGACTGCTGAAACCTCCAGAAATTGTAGTTGTAATCTTTCTTCGTGCTACAATCATTGCCGTTCTCTAATTTTGATCACTGTGTTTTCCACAAAATGAAGGGTTTTTGTAAACACTGTTCTACTAGCAGCCACAACTAAAATTAATTTTTTGAACGATGAAGATTACATTATTTCTGAAAAAAATCAAGTGTCCATAGATTGTTCTCTAATTTTGATTTCCACTAATAGATATAAAATGCTTAGATTTATGATCAAAGCTCTGTAGTTTTTATTGTGGGAGCAAAACATAGCACAATATTTTTTTTCATATTTTTTATGTTCATCTTGAAATAGGCCTATATTACTAAAACATAACAGTCATTCTTAGATTTACAATAAGTAAATATTTCACAGCATAAAAACATGTCCCACGACCTGAAGAGGAACGTAAAAGGCCTTTAACTTGCAAAAAAAGTATGAACTATATTTCAGATGACAGAAGGCATATAGCAGATTGTGTGCAACAGGTTTCTCAAGTTTTGATCATGTTGATAATATGGTGACCTTAGAAATTTGTATATCAAATATGGTACAGTAGGCTTTATAAGGTAAAAGGGATAGTTCACCCCAAAAAAATTAATTCTGTCATAAGTTACTCACCCTCATGTCATTCTGTATGACTTTATTTATTATAAGTGGAAAGAAATAACTTTTGGACTCATAGGGGCCTGGTGTCGAGTTTATATGACACTCAGATTTGTATTCAGAAATGCAGTGTCATCCTACACAAAAAACGATGCAACTGCTTTATTATTTCTTCCCTTGACACCAGAGTGAGTAACTAAATTTCCTGCTTTTGCATTTCAAACAAAGCTCTCCAAACAGCCTGTTACGCCACAAGTAGTTTATTCAATTCCTCGCCTACAGCAATATCAACCCATTAGACACTTAATTACTGTGGCACTTTTTCTATATGGAGCTGACGCAAGCTTGTTAAGCAAAGCATATGTGACTGATGATCTGCAAACATCTGCGTTGCAAACCGTTCTGACAGTCATGTTGTATAGAAGTGCCAAATGCACAACATCAATCAAATGAATGGGATCTTAGACAGGAGTAATGCACTACAGGGATATTAAGGCCAGCTGTCCTCATGTGACCCATCTGCCGGGAGAGGAGACTGTAAGGAAATACTGTAGCTCTCCTCATATTGAGGTTTATGCTTTAACCCATAGTGCTCCACAATTACACAGATAGGGATGCTATTAGAAATAATTAGTGGACAACTAGTTGCAACTGAACTCTATTATTTGGGGGTAGGTGATTTTATTCTTGAATGTGGAAGAATAGAAAATAGGAGTGTCCAAAATTATGAAAAGAAAAAAACCTTTTTAAAATCTAGTTTTAAAAAATAAATTTTCCTTGATAAATTCCTCGAGTGTACATTAATTATTTTCAAAAAATGTTTTTAAATATACACTACATTTCACATACATTTTTTTTAACAAATTCATTTTTGTAATTTATGCAATAATGCATACAAATTTATTAAAAGTGACAGTAAAGACATTTACAATGTAACAAAATATATGCATTTCAAATAAATGTTGTTCTATTCATCAAAAAATCCTGAAATGTATTATGATTTCCACAAAAATAATAAGTAGCACAACCGATTTCAACATTGATAAGCAAAACGGCATATTAGAATGATTTATGAAGGATCATGTGACACTGGAGACTGGATCATCAAACTGTGGTCACATCTAAGGATGCACAATATTATCGGACCGATATAGAATATAACAGATAACAGAAGCTATAGCTTACATGAATTAAAAAAAAACATGCAAACATCACAAACATGACACTTGTAAAAATAAATAATTTTATATAGCCTATACTGATTTATTCATTAATGTGTAATATGTTATATTTTTTAAACAAATCATGACCTCTAAAATATTTTCCGAATTTTTACAACTCTTTTGCTTTAGACCATCTTCAAATGTTAAATCTTAAAATAAAATGTTAAGGTTACTACTGCATCCATCTGAAAACAAAAATTCAGCGATTGATATATAGTTTATTTATAGTTATTTTCAAAGCTTCAATGTACTGTCATTATAAAATAACTTCATTATTGCTTATTTAATTCTAACCAATAAGTTCTTGTTAAAAACTAACCAAAATTAAAAATAATTTGCTTATAATTTCCACACAGGAGAGACTTGGTGTTGTTTCCAAACAAAAGGAAATATATCGGTATCGGCATTGGCAATCAGCCAAGAAGAGTTGAAAGATATCGGCATATTGGCAAAAATTCAATATCGTGCATCCCTAGTCACATCCATATGGTATCTTGTCTCAGAGTTTCACAGGGGTCTTCTGATGTCTCTTTTAGATCTTTCTATCTTGGATCACCCTGTCTTTCCCATATCCGGCTGACTGAAGAATGCAAACTCTACCCACAGGCCTCCACAGGGCACTGTGGCCAACCCAAACAACTTCCCAGCTTCCCATTTTGGGTAATCTCACTACTTTGAGGTGGTTCAGAGAATAGGCTGCCAGAGCACAATCGCTTGCAGAAGCACTGCTGATAGAGAGCAATGAATGACGCATTGATTTGTGGCTTCTCTTCAGCATTTTCTGAGGCGTAGGTGTAAAACTAAAGTTGAAACAACTAAAAATATCTCACGACTTCCTGAGGTGGCCCTCTGTTCACAAGACTAGGTTTGAACAACCTGAAAATACCAAGACTCTCTCATACCCTACAAGAACATACACAGACTTCTCCTTTCTTGCCGTGTTGATGAATGGGGGGACTGACACTCACACTTAGCCACTTGTGTTTTTTCAGCTAACACAGTCTTCTGCAAACCGCTCCACCTCTCTTAAAGGTCACAGTAGTGAAAAGCAACAGTGTACTGGGTTACGAAATTACTTTTTCTTCCGTTTTAAAGACAATTTTTACATTTTAGTCATATATGACTCAAACTTCCTCTTTCAGGGAACATTCAGTCAACACCTAGTTAGGGCTCTGGAGTGGAAAAAAAAAAATCACACTAAACAACCATGCCATGACATCACTATGGGAGTGATGTCATTAAAAAGCAATACCTGGCCAGTAGAATTGATTTACGGGTCTATTTTTTATATTTAAGAGGGTATTTTTTACATTATTTTTTTATATATATATTTTTTTTTTCTTAATTTTCACTCTGACCAAATACAGCTGCTAATTATAAAAGCTAATCAACATCAAATGCAAATGTATCTTTCATTATTGCACTTTATACTTACAGGGCTGCTGAATGCTTGAATCTGATTGGTTGACGAACTTTCTAAGGTGTGCAATTATTTTCAGGGAAACACACAGGCAGGTCTTGACCACATTACATGTCCATATCACTTCGCCAAATGATTTTAGTTATTTTAAAGGTCCTTACAGCTTACAACAGCAAAAGAATCAAAACCCACAATGACACTGACCAAGCAAATAAACATAGTAAACAATACGATAAAAATTACAAATTATTGCCTTAAAAATAAAACAATGCAGAAATATTAAAGCAAGAAATGAAGAGATGCATTAATGACATGTTTTCTACCTATTTTACCCCCCTCCTGTGATATAGCATGGTGGGTCAAATCAAAGGTCAACATCACAGGCCAACCTTGGCCTCCGGGCCTGATTTGGGCATGTCTGCACTAAACATTTAACTGCATATCCCTATAATAAAAATGTATGAGCTAACATTTTAAATATCTAGGGCATTTTTCAAAATTCGGTGGCATATTTGCCCCAAGCCCTGGTTAAATTCTGACCCTTTTGACATGACTTTTCAGTTTCAGCAGTGTGCTGTAATGTGGCATGCTTTACTCAATCTAACTCAAGTGGTTTTAAAGAAATAGTTCATGCAAAAATGTACATTTGCTGAAAATGTTCTCACCCTCAGGCCATTCATGAGTTTGTTTCTAGTAGGGCTGCACGATAAATCGCATGCGATGTTTAACGCGCATCTTATCAGTTAAGCCGGTTCTGTAATCAGCGAGACAATATTATGGACAGAGGACTCATATTTGAGCTGGAAGCAACGGTTTAAAGTTGGATTTGTTTGTTTGATGGATTTGTTTATTACAAATGAGCAGCTCTTCACTTCACAAGATGTTAGCCGATGGACTGGAGTCGTGTGGATTACTTGACAATTATTGTGATGTTTTTATCAGCTGTTTGGACTCTCATTCTGACGGCACCCATTCACTGCAGAGGATCCATTGGTGAGCAAGTGATGTAATGCTAAATTTCTCCAAATCTGTTCTGATGAAGAAACAAACTCATCTACATCTTGGATGGCCTGATGGGGAGTATATTTTCAACATTTTAATTTGTGGGCGATCTATTGCTTTAAAAGAATATTATAAGTATTATGTATTGTTTCTATGCACGTTCTTGTCATAATAATAAAATGTTTACTTCTAATTCATCTGTCGAACAATAGAAAATTATGATAGCAATGCTGTGGTCATAGGTTCAATTCTATAGGGAATGCATGAACTAATAAAATGTACACCAGCAATGCAATGTAAGTAGCTTTGGATAAATTAATCTGCCAAATGCATAAAAAATAAAAAGTAAATAAAACAAAATAAATAGTTAGATGGTGATTAAAAATGATTAAACTCAAATACATAGTAACCAATCACAGCACCGAAAATATAGTTTTTCCTATACATTTTTTACCTAAAATCCAGTTAAATCTTGTTCTTGTGTTCTTATTTGTCCCAGACGAAACACATCTGAGATGAAGAAGTGGAGCAGGTTTCTGAAAAGGCCTCACAGGCCTTTTGGTTAAAGAAAAGGAACTGAAGATCTGTAACAACAGTACATTTGAAAGAAACCTTGAGTTTTACGAGCTTGCTAACAAGGTTTCTGAGGCCACATCAAAACCTCTCAATCAAACCCAGAAGACAGATCAAAACCAAGCATTGCTCCTGCTTCAGTGCAAATGACATCAATCACTGACTTTCCATAAAGCTTGATTTAGCCTCGTGGTCTGCACAAACAAAATCTCCAGTGGGGATCCCAGGACCCCACTCAAGTAAAGACATGTTTTCATACCATTGTCAAACAGAGCATGACATGAGGGATTTGAGAACAAGCAGATATCATACAATGTTGATAGCGGGCTGGGAGTAAAAGCAGAGAGAAGGACGCAGTGATTCAAGTCAAAACAATGAATCGTGTGTCCAAAAATGGTACAGACACTGTCTCAGATCTCACAAGACCCTAAGGAGCCACTCAAGAGTCAAAATCCAACACTAAGTCCACACTATAAGTTCTGTGACCCTCAAACCTCAGAGTTTGTATTAGCTGCACACTTAAAGCGACAGTTCACCCCTAAAAAAAATTCAAATGCTGTCACTGTTTACTCACCCTAATAAGCCTGTATGACTTACTTACTTGTGAAAAACACAAAAAGTGAAGTTAGGAATGATATTACAATCTCAGAGTCTCAGTCACCATTCACGTTCATTGAGTATTTTTCATACCGTGAAAGTGAATGGTGACTCATTGTGACTAGCATCTGCTTTTGTACTGCAACTAAGAAATAGTCGTACATACAGGCTTATGAGGGTGAATAAATAATAAACTATCCATTTAAGTTGATAAAAACAGTTCGTGCGTTACTGTTCTTTAAACATTCATACATTAGAGGTCCATTTAAACGCAATTTCCCACCAACAAGGCTTATATTAGCACACTGGCTGTGACTTCCTAAAATCCGGGAGTGTTGTGGGAAAAGCCTACTTAATGAGCCCAAACAATCGCTAAAATGTGCTTTTAAATATTTAGCGAGATCGCTGCAACTCGTTCAGACGTAACGATCCGCGGAGTAAACGCTCGCGACGGTCTAAATCTGATGTAAATAAACACACAAGACTGTTACTTCATATCACCCAATCCTCGATACCCAACAACCCCGCGAACAGGCAAGCGCCAATCCATCCCCACCCCCCAAAACGTGCAGATGCACTAACACCCGCTAAACATCAACATTTCGTCGATTACATACCATTTTATTCGAGTCCATGGTTCAAACGGGGTTGTGGAAGCTAAGCTGAACCGGTTCCCTGCTCGGGAATCAAAAGCAGACTGCGAATCCGCTGAGGGAGGCGGAGGGAGCAGGAACGGTCCGTTAACTCAACATGTGTCCGGTTCAGTATCGAATAGTCCCTCTCTCCTTCTCTTTCCCGTTCCGTTCTCTTATTTCCCCCTCGTCCTTCTCGCGCGCCGAAGAGCAGATTGGCAGATGGCTAGACTCTCAAGAACGCTCTAGAAAAGCCACTACCTGAAGAACGCGAGTCATAAACGTTTAATGGAAGCGCTTAAGACGCTGGACTAAATATTGTGACAGGTACGGACCACAAAATACAGACTAGAGGAGGAGTTCTTCATGCATTGATGTCATTTGCCACAGCTTTTGACTTAAAAGGACAAAAAAGAGAACGAGCGCAAAATTCTGTCAAATGTTACATCACTAAAAGGAAACAGAAGTGGAAATGTTTGTGTTGAAAAGCTGAGGCAACGTCTTACACATACTGAGACAAAAATAGCACGAATGCTTCTGAAGAAAATCAAACTGCACTAAAACACAACTGCAATGGCACAAGACCCACGAGACACACTGCAGAGCTAAATGCGTTATTATGGCACGTACAGATTTACAGATGCATTGTCTAGAACTGTTAGCCCACTATAGGAATCCTATAGCCTATATATGTAGGTTATCCATCAATATGTTGGATATAAAACGTGATTGGTGACATTCCAGTTCAATACTCTTGCTTTCGCATGATCACGTGTGTAGTGTTGGTGAATGGCTCCCTCATCTGGTTGTTTTTTGACGCTGAGGAAAAGCAGCGTGAGAATGAGCAGCTCCATACATTATTAATCCAACAGGTGCTCCTGTGTAACAGGAGATCCAAAGACAGGCTTTTAATTAAGAATAGAAAGGATGGAAAAAAGTGAGACCATATAAATAATAAATCATTAGGTATTTATTAGGAAATTAGTCACTACATAAAACTTCCCCTCTATTAGTAATATTTTATAAATGACAGGAACTATTCTGTTCAAATTAAATGCAATGCAGTTTTGTTTCTTTTTTAAGAGCATATCACAGGATCTAATGTTCACACTGCTCTTTTATATTAAACTGAATTGAAATTGAATTAAATATAAATTTAATGTGTTTACAAATGTGCATGTAATACAAAAAAAACCATCAGAATACAAACAGATGTATCCACTATAATACACTACCATTAAAAAGTTTGAGGCCAGTAAGATTTTTTAAAACAATTAATACTTTCATATTCAAGGATGTATTAAATTAATCAAAAGTGATAGTAAAGACATTAAATAAATGCTGTTCTTTTCATCAAAGAATCCTGAAATAAATCTCACAAAATGTTTCCACCATATTAAGCAGCACAACTGTTTTCAACATTGGTAATAATAAGACATTTTTCTTAAGCATTAAATCAACATGTATAATTGATTTCTGAATGATCATGTGACAGTAGACTGGAGTAATGATGCTGAAAATTCAGCTTTGATTCACAGAAATAAATTAGATTTTAAACTATATTAAAATAGAAAAGTTATTTGAAATAGTAATAATATTTCACAATATTACTGTTTTTACTGTAATTTCAATTGAATAACTTCAGCCTTAGTGAACAAAAGAGACTTATTTCAAAAAAAGTGGAAAAAAAAAAATCTTACCAACCCCAAACTTTTGAACTGTAGTGTATATCTGTATTATTTGCTAAAATATGTCAATTATATTCTCAGATATGCTGTTCTTTTACATAAAACTCAACTGTTTAGACAGATGTCCAAAAAAGGGCACAAGATCAGTTTATCTGGACATGATAGCAGTCAATGTTTACATAAACTATGCCACCCTCATCACTCAGAGGAAAAATGTGGCAGCGGGAAGAGGAGGGGGGGTTCTCCAAACAAAGCGTGCTCTTTAAAGGGCAGTCACTTCCTGGTACCGTGTGGTAGGTCAAGCATATTCCACCCAGAGAGACGCTACGGCAGTGTAGAGTGACTGCCCACACACTGTCTATGTCTGTCCAGCTCACACTGACCACAAGCCTGGAAAACTGCAGGTTTACACTTCCCAGTTAATGACCAACAAGTTTACTGCCCACTTTAGATAATGAACAAAAATGTAACGTTACAGTGGATCCAAGCACGATCTATCAACCATCACTGTATAAATGTGACCTTTGCTACAACCCACAGGGTTCCCACATCTTTTGACCGAGGAATTTTCATGACTTCTCAAAGACTACAAAAAAGCAATTTCTAGTTGCTGAATTAATTTAGAGCTAAAAGTGGCTATTCAATTGCATTATAGAAATTTCAGTAACTTTTTAAAATCTTAAAAATTTGACTAACCAAAAATACAGGTTTTACAGAAAAAAACTAAACAATAAGGGGCTGTTCACACAGAACGTGTCTATGAGTCTAAAACGTGAGACGCAGCACTCAAGAATGGTTTTAAAAAAGCGCAGCGCAAAATGCCCCCTATATAAAAGTTGCTATGTCAACTTGCTACTGTAAACAAAACCTTACAACGCTTGCCCCGCCTCCGGTGTCTTCCGACTGGTCACTGCATGTAAAAGTTTAAATACTTTCAACTCGACACAGCATCTTAAAAATGTGGCGCTCATGTGCGAGATGCTGCAAAAGATGCGAGACATGAGCGCAATGGTCATGCACGTCCATCTAGTGAGTTTACATAGAAAAACAACAGAAAAGTAGCTCACTGGAATGGAAAAACACGTTCTGTGTGAACGGCCCCTAAGAAAACACACACACACACACGCATGCATATACATGTATGTATGTCTGGAGAGCATCAAAACAAGAAAAGTTGAATACAGCTTTAATTTTTTTCATACATTAGAATGTGTCCGGTTTCATTTTTTTTCTGAGCAAAAAATTATGATTATCATACATTTTAAAAAAAATATCATTCAGTGTAACAATAATTTGTAAACCAAAAAAAAAAATCTTGCCTAGTATATTCAGAACAAAATTCATTAGATGACATTAAAAGACTATTTAAGGATCACAGTGCAGCCCTCAAAAATCAAATGTAAAACTAAACGTAATTTTTCATCTTTACCAATCTTTGCCACTATCCTTCAAACCACTATGTTTTACCCAATTGTCAAAAAAAGTTTTTAATCATTTAAAATATAATAACAATATAATAATAATAAAATAGTTATTAGAAACATTAAAGCAGACACATTATTTGCATTTAAAGTACCCTTATTATGGGTTATGAAAGGTTCATTTTGGTTTCATTTTGTGAAAAAACACATTCATTGTCTTATAATATGCATTTATTTTTACCTTACTTGCTCAATGACTCCCAAACGATTCGCTCAACGATTCATTTTTCTAAAACCCCTCCTTTGCATGACGCTAATCTGCGGTGATTGGTCGATTGGTCTCATTTCCATTTCATCTCGCCTGTAATGCCTGATAAAGCAGCGTTTGTGAGCGTGCTGCTTTGTGTACAGCCGTTACCGGGGAAACCGCTATTTTTACTGCTCCAAAAGCGGCATCTAGTGGCAAAGAATAAATTTGCATTTTCTTTCAGACCTATGCGAAAAGACCAACAAGTGGGCTGGCAATATGCTAATATTTCATGGCGACGTCAACATGAAACAGCTTGGGATTTGTTTTAAAAACGACTAGTTTCAATGATTCAGAGTCACTCTTTATTTTGAGAGACAATAACTTTATACACGGTGCACTTTCAGATTTAAAACTTTGCAGGATGTTTTCATTCACTTAGAGCTGCGTTACACACTGCATGAAAGGTAATTTTCAAAAATCCATAATAGGGCCGGCACTTTAATATGCTTTATATGTATATAAATTCACTTTTGTAAATTTAATTTGATGCAGTCACCAAAATGGGATGTTTCATCTTATATACAAATATATCTTCTTTTTTTTTTTTGGTATTTCTTACTGTTTAGCTGGTTCAATAGTTGACACAAATATGGCACTACTGTTTTGTAACAATATTTATTGTCTTTTATATTATTTATTTTAACTTTTCTTATTTACTTTTCCATATAATTCATCAATTTAATTTGAATCACTACCATGCTTACTATTTTTCTCATTATACAGTAAAAATGGGCCTGAATACATTAAAATATATATTTCCCTTTATACTAAGGGAGTTCATCATAAAGGGGTCATATTTGATCATTACAGTAATAAATTTAAAGAAGTAAGGCTAAAAAAAAAGTACATACAATTTGTCACAAACCTACAATAATAGCATCTATTATGACCACATTCCCTGCAGTAATGCATTAATGGTCTGTTTGATAGCAGTATGACCCAAACACTGTTTCTGGCACAGGCATCTGGTGGCACGCCAAACTGCATAGGATTTTTAATCCACAGCGAGCGAATGGAGGCCACAGGCCAGGGCCCGTGTGTTCTGCTGTCTCAGGGCTTTTCATACATGCCCTCCTGCAGTCAATGACCCTAACAAACACTCCTCACCCTCTGAACCGCAGGAGCTACAGTAAATGTGCACATGTCAGATGGAAAGAGTCTAAAAAGTTACTATTAACAAGCAGAAAAACAGTAAAATACTTAGAGATGGACCGATTGCAATTTTCTTGGCCGATTCCGATTTCCGGTTTTTCGTTAGTGTGATCTGCCAATACCAATTTTTGCCGATTTCGATTTTCTTTCTAAGAACTATAATTGACAGCATATACAAACAAAAATCTACTTTTCTTCAACGCAAAGTTTTATTTTCATAAAAAAACATAAGTAAAAAGTCAGTAATAAAATAAGAACAAATAAAAAAAAATGGCAAACAACAGCACAAATAAATGCAATAGAATAAAGAGAGCTATGAAACTAAGTTTTTCAGTTTAAGTAAGTTTTTATTCAGGTAAGAAATACTCCAAAAATTTAAGTAATCAAATGTAAAATAACACATCCAGTGTTATTTTACATTTGATTACTTTAATTTCTGTAGTCTTCATTGTAAAAATTAAATACAGATTAATGCTTACCATTAAAGTTATAAAACGTATTCAGTCAAGAGCAGAAAATTATTTTCTTTGTCTTTTGTTCTTTGATTAACATGACAGACAGCAGCAGGAATATTGGACTGCGGTCCCTTTAAGAGTTTATCCACGGACCCAACATGCGTTCTCTTTCTCAACTATTTAAAAAAATACTAAAAGATGGTAGTATATTGAAACTACTGTAGATAGAGAAAGTGAAATACTGAAAGTAGAGATTGGTTGCTAAGAGGGAGGCGAGATTACGACTGTCTGGCTCTGTGAGGGCGAGTCCTGGAAAAACAGAGGGGGGCAAGATTAGGCTCCCCCCGAGAATTCCTCCACGGGCACGGTACCAGCACCGGAAGAAACACAAGCACAAGAGATGCAGGGTCATAAACTTAACTGCTTTAAAGTAGGATAGTTTGATATAACAAGAGGAGGAAGAGAAGACATGGGACAGAGACAGAATGACCTAAATTAGCATTAAAGGAATAGTACACTCAAAAAAATTAAAACCTTCAGGCCATTCAAGATGTAGATGAGTTTGTTGCTTCATCGTAACAGATTTGAGCAATTCAGCATTACATTACTTGCTTACCAATGGATCCTCTGCAGTGAATGGGTGCCGTCAGAATGAGAGTCCAAACAGCTGATAAAAACATTACAAGTAATCCACATGACTCAAGTCCATCAATTCAAGTCTTGTGATGTGAAAAGCTGTGTGAAACAAATCCATCAAGGCGTTTTCAAATTCAAACCACTGCTTTCAGCTAAAATACAGGTCGTCTATCCATAATATTGCTAGTGAAAAAATCATCATGTCTGAATCAGGAGAGAAATATGCAGAGATCAAGCACGGTTTACAAGTGACAACAGCCCAAAACTGTTTTGGCAGATAGTTTTGTCCAAAACAAATAAGTCGGTGGATTTTTATGTGAGAGGACAAGAGGGGATAGACTTTTTCATTGGAAGAAGCGTTATTATGGATTATTGTCTCATTTTTGGCCAAAAGTGCCTATAAATTTGTTTATTACAAACTTGCCATTTTTTGCTTCACAAGACGTTATTTGATGGACTGGAGTTGTGTGGATTACTTGTGGATCACTGTGATGTTTTTATCATCTGTTTGGACTCTCATTCTGACGGCACCCATTCACTGAATAGGATCCATTGGTGAGCAAGTGATGTAATGCTACATTTCTCCAAATCTGTTCAGTTGAAGAAACAAATTCATCTGCATTTTGGACAACCTAAGGATAAATACATTTTCTGTAAATTTTCATTTTTTGGGTAAACTAATCCTTTAAAGTGACAAAAAATGTAATGAAAAATGCTCGTTTGACTTCTTTGAAAACTCATTTGACTTCATTAATGTGAAACAGGACAACAGTCTTTTAAAAATGTAAAAGAGGATCTGTGAATTGTTTGGATTAGGGCTGCATGGTTTGGGGGAAAAAATTATGTTTTGGGTTAGTATATCATCGCACTTTATGACTGTCAACTAAAGTGTCGCACAAAGTGACCATCTTGAACTTCGCCTGATACAAAATGTTCTGCGGGATGTTTACGATGCTTCAGAATGATTTGCAGATGACTTATTTTGGCAACACTCTTTTAACATTTTATTTCATCCGTGTGGATTCCGAGGCTGGCCGGATGTCCCTCTGCTAGACTCCGACCACAACAAAGGTTCCCCCGCTTAGATTTCCTCCATATAAAACTTAAGTTATGTAGACGCTAGTCTTCTAACACCCAGCCACAAGGCAAACCATGCTCATGTCATTACAGAGCACCACACTAACATCCTCTCATTTAAAACAGGCTGAACTTACACCACAGAAGGCCTATTAATCTAAACATAGCATTCCAAGGGCAGAAAAGAGACGGGATATTATGGGATCAGACTTCCTCCAGGCAAACTAGCTGATAAGGACTGCTCACAATAGCATTTCCTACTGAGACCTGATCAGATTGTGCTGTTTGAAGTGTTATTTTTAGATGTGAATGTTCAGTTTAGGCTTTACAGTTTAACTTTAGCACTCAATGTTTTTGGTTAAATTAAAAATCAAACTGATGAAATCTATTCTAAAAACAGGAAAACTCACGTTTGAGTCTGACCCAGTGATCGGTCCTAAAGGAGTTCAAGAGCGCATGCGTCACATGTGTCTCGCTAATCCATGTCACTGTCCTAGTTGTAAACAGGACTGAATATTGCACGCTCGAGTCAAACATGATGCTGCAGATTGCTGACATCGATATCAAACCAGAAATTAAGCAAATTTTAGTTGCCGCCACAATGTCTACCTCCAGAAATCTCGGCAAGAACGAGGTCATGCTGTTTTCAAACACTCTGAAACCAACCAGTAGGGCAGTCGGCTGCAGCTTCATTCATGTGACCTACTTTTTCTGATGGCTGTGTCTGGATGGGGAGGGGAGAGACCCCCAGAGAAGTGAGAAGAGTGCATGAACAATGAGAATGCATTTCTCTATACTTCAATCACAACCCACTTTCAGGCTCAAGCCCCCAGATACTGACTGCATAATTCAATGCATGTGCACTTTAAAAAGGTCATGATAAACAAGATATTGAAGACACGTGGAAATCCACTATAGGCTTATGGCAAGAACCAGAATGCATGACCATCAAACTCAATGGTTTTAGCGCTGCATCCAAACCACTAAAAGCTTTTACATCTGCTCGATACATGGCCATCAGTTTGGAAACACAAGACTTAGTCACAGAGGACTATACCTTTTGGTATATCCTTTTATAATGCATATTAATGTCATATTATGGCAAATGTGTGCGTGTAATTGAATTTTTAATGGCATTTTGAACACCATTATCTATATTAACCTGTACTGAGAGAGTACCAGGTAGAACTTT
Source organism: Sinocyclocheilus rhinocerous (assembly GCF_001515625.1). NCBI lineage: Eukaryota > Metazoa > Chordata > Actinopteri > Cypriniformes > Cyprinidae > Sinocyclocheilus > Sinocyclocheilus rhinocerous. Next base: position 622,307 of record NW_015623656.1, read on the forward strand.
GGTCCCGTCCTGATTCGATGACACTAGAATATGTGTATTCACTAGAATATATGGTCAAAGGTTTGTTGAACTCGAAGTTGAATTTAACAGGCCATCAATTATAGTTTTGTAAACATGACAGCTTTTTTACGGTGCAAATAAAAATTCATTTTATGGTTTTGAAAAACACTCATTAGTAGGCTGCTTCAGGAACCAAACGAAGTGCAGATCTTGAGAAAATCTGATGGCAAAAATTCTGCACCCTAACAAGTAAGCACTATAGGGTCAGCTCTGATTTTTTAAACTTCCAATAGCTTCACAACTTAACATATCATATCAGACAACAATTTTTTATAAAGTGTGTTAGCTAGATTTACTAATACATTAAATTAAAAACAAATAATGCTCTTTGACTGCCTACTTCGTTCCATAGTTTGTTTGAGTGCAAGAGGTTTTTTTTAAAGATATGGCAAGCTTTTTAACATGTATTCCTTTAATAGTTAATTTTGTGTTGCTAATATTTGGTTTAAAAAAAACAAAAAAACAAAGTAACAATCCACTAGTGACTAGTACCTTTTTCAGTTTTGCTATTATTTATTAGATATTATTACACTGACAAAAATGGTGGTAGGTAGGATTTACGTTGCAACTTTTTTTACTCAGAAACTGCTAGTAAATTTCACAAATAATTACAAAGAAACGGCAAGTAACACATCGTATTAAACATAAAATGTTGAATCAGAACATTTAGAATTTCAATTTTCCTGTAAAAGTTTTCTGGAAAATGTGTTTTATTTACAACTTCACAAATCTTTTTTTTTTTTTACCGTACTTAGCTATTCCAAAATTGGTAAGCAGTCACAATTCGAAAATTGCCAAGTAGTCAAATATTAGTAGTCACTAGTACATATTCCTTCAATTATAGACATAATTCAGTTTATACTCAAATAGAACATTTTCTTAATTGAATTCTGTCTGAGAATTCTGTTGTTCACTTTCGACTGATTAGTATTCTCATTGATTCTGGTACCCATTTCAGTTCCTAGTACTACTTGATTAGAAACCTATAAGAGTATATTACAATACATTTTATCATTTAGGCTATTAGTCAATGTGTTAGTTTAAAATAGCTTACTTGTAATATTTAAATTGAACTAGTTCTAACTAGCCTACTAAAAATGCAACAGAGATAAGAAATGTTGGTTAACTGTAAAACTACCCCACTAGCAGCAAAGGAATGAGTAGTAACTTATGATTATTGTAATAGGCTACTATCGGGAAAAGAACTAGCAACATAAAAAATATATACTAGTTAGTTTTAAGCAATAAATGTAAAAAAAAAAAAAAAAAAATTGGAACTCTTGACGCGGTCCATTCTGGAAATTAAATCCAAACCGCGCGAGTGACGGAGACCTCTTAAATCAACAGAAATAAAGTGTAGTTAAAAGAGATTGACTCTAGCGATGAGCACGACAAATCCCAGCCCTCGCCGTTATCACAAAAGGTAATTTTCTACGTCCACCGCCCATGAATATCATTCCAGCGCTCTCCGCTGTCTGCTCGCGAGCGGGCAAAACACGCGTCTCTGCGCAGATCTGTAACGAAACACAGCAGCGTCAGTTCGCGCGATATACTATACAAATCAAGTCAACCCTAGAGCAGCCAGCGGCTGTCACAGGCTCCTCCCAGCGCTTATGAGGAACATCATTAGCTCCCGCCCTTCAAAACAGTTATTCTGATTCACACGCATTACTACAGTGAACATTTCTCATAGTGAATATATCTCAGAGACGATTTATTTATTTATTTATTTTACATTTATATTTAGCATTAAATAGCAGGTTTTGAGCAAATTATAACAATTATAAAATACATAATGTAATGAAACAAAAAAGTAAATAAAAAATGAACAAGAAAGTAAAAATTAAGAACAAACTAAATATAGTGACAAAAAGTTACACATAATAAAATAAAAAAGTATAGAAAATTTAAAAAGTAGCCTATGTATGTATCACTCTTTGTTAAATTCTTTTCTATTCTATTCTTCTTTTTGTGCAGATGTAAAAGTCTGTTTCACCTTAACACAGTGTTATTTACGTACATGTCATTTTTTTAGAGAACTGAAACAGAGCAAGGGGCCTTGTGTTAACCTCAATAATAATAATAAAACCCTTTACATTTGACCTTCTCCCAAGCAAGGCCCATATCTATCTTTAACTTGCTTTGTTCCGTTTTAAAGTTAAAGGGATAGTTCACCCAAAAATGAACATTTTATCATCATTTACTTTTCCTCAAATTGTTCCAAACCTGTATGAGTGTCTCCAAACCTGTTGAACACAAAAGATGTTGGTAACCGAACAGTTGACGGAAGCTATGGACTTCCATATAATTTTTTCCCATACTATGGAAGTCAATGTCTACCGGCAACTTACCAACATTCTTCAAAATATCTTCTTTTGTGTTCAACAGAAGAAAGAAACACGTTCAACATAAAGAATAAAGTAGTACATACTTTCAATTCATAATTCAACTTAATGGTGAGTAAATGGTGACAAAATGTTTATTTTTGGGTGAACTATCCCTTTAAGCGGATTCTATGACCTTGCAGATGCATTTATGTTATCATTTGTGACATGTAACCATATAGGCAGATGCTAAACTTAGTACATTATTTCTCACTTGATTGTTTGACTTATAAGATCTCACTTGTCTTTTCTTTGCCGCACCAATTAATCACATTATTCCTTTATCAACAAATATCACTGTCAGTTTATTGTCTGCTGATTCCACTTGCATAACTATATTAGATAGCACAGGCACCTGCAATCTCTAACTGTGTCCTATCTCTAAACGGGCAGAAGCCAGATTCAATTTCCCTGCGAAGCAGATTCTATCAGATGGCCGAGTCAGAGTTTTGTTTCAATGATTCAGTAGAATGACAGTGTCAAGTCATTTTGGTCTTTGTCCCGAGTGATCATTATCTTTTCTGCTTGTCAGCACAAGATGCCAACTGCAGTCAACACCACTATAATGTCAACAGAGGAACCTTGAATTTCAAGACACGAAAAAATCTAAATGTGATTGTTTTACTATATATGTACAGTGTCCTAAATAGTGCTAATATTGTCTTAAAATGCTTAAAAATGGCTGTACTCACCCTCAGGCTATCCAAGATGTATGAGTTTGTTTCTTCATCAGAACAGATTTGGAGAAATTTAGGATTAAGTCACTTGCTCACCAATGGATCCTCTGCAGTGAATGGGTGCCGTCAGAATGAGAGTCCAAACAGATGATAAAAGCATCACAATAATCCCTAAATAATCTTTCCTTTCTTTCAGTCAGTCAGTGCCGTGTTTTTCCAACAACTATAACAGCATATCATGTTTTCTTTTATGTTTTATTATAAAATAGATTCCCCCCTAAATTTGCTATCCAGTATAAATAATATAATTTGGTGGCATGATTTGGATGAATGAGGTCTAATTCCATATGTTTCAGTATTTCTTGTAATTTTTAACTTTACAAATCACTATGATTTTGAGACATGGGGTTGGTTGGCACAGGGTTAATTACTGGTTTACTGGATGCTGTTACCTAAATAAAACATCTGAATGTTTGCCCTCTTGTTATTTTCCAACCTGTAAAGGATCTAAAAATATTTATCTATTTATCCTAATATATATATATATATATATATATATATATATATATTATATTATGTATTATATATATTATAATTCTTCAAAGAATAAAAGTTGTGGCAACCATCCTCAGTCTAGCTGAAAGTACACCTAACGAAAAGCTTCTAAAGAAAAGTTGTAATTTCTTTTAATTTAGCGACATCTAGTGGTGTTACAACGCTACAACACTTGCATGATACGCCTATTTAAATATCTTGATATTTGTATTTACAGCATTTACAAAGTATAACAGTAAATTCCAGTTACGAACTTTTTGCTTAAGTGTACAAAACAATAGGCCTTCTTGATCACAATATATAAGCCCATAAATCTTATCAAAAAGATCTAATTCAGGATTTAAAAAAAATATGTATATCTTTACCAATAATTCTGTTGTAATCTTTAATAGTTAACTCGTGGGCCAAATAAATTTAAATATGATATATACCACAGCTGCATGTGTGTGTTTGTTATTGAAACAGAAAATCACCGCGTTCAGCTCAGTAGTGTTCTACAGTCTTATAGTGTTATGTTGTGCGAATCATTCTTTTGGAGTCGATTCTTTTTAATGAAACGATTCACAAAACCTTTCTGAACTGTTCGTTCATGAATCACACGGAACCGCGTTTTTGACTCAACTAAAAAACTAAACACATTGAACGGAAAATCGTCTCTTGGGTAGATGTCCTATACTCATAACGATTTGGCAACCGGTAAGAAAGAGAATAGGAAATTAAGATAATTAAGGCGGGAAGTTAGTTGAGTTAATATAGATATTAACATGCATGGCATCGATTGTCTGACAGATGATATACTGAAACAGACGTGGTTTTAATAAATAGGCTAACGTCTTTTTAAACCAAACGATGAAAATGAATTTTAGTGTTGTTTAATGTAAATTAAGTTAAGTGACGATCCAATAATTAATTTAAAACATTCAAGTTTCCTGTATAGGTCATTTATATTCTTCAGGTTTGTTTTTACCTGTTCTTATTTGCCCATGAATGTTCCATGTGTTTAATGAGTGAGATGTTGAAGCGTAGGCACGTCCACTGTGGATGATGACAGACAGATGACAACATTTTCAGGATTACAAATCGCTTTGTGACTGTGAACTCCTGATAAGCAGAGGGCAAACGATCATACTTATTTGCCCTACTTCACCTGAACTGACTCTGTGTGAACTTTCACCTATATTACTCAGTTATTAAGTCAGTAAAACGGGAAGTTGCTGCATTAATGTGTCGGATGCTAGTTTCCTAAACCCAAATCTGCACCAGTCACAAGTTTCAGGCGTGAAACGGCTACACAGGTGCAACTGTGAATGTTTTCAACGTTACAGAAGTACCAGAAAATGGTGTCTAAACGCTCTTTGTAAACACTGTTTATGTCATACAGTGAAATCCCCGACCTTTGGACTACATCAGTCGTCATGACGTCACCTACGGTCTATCACCAGAGGTCCTTCCTATAAAACCCGGGACAGGCGCTCAGTCCTCATTACAGCAACTGAGAGCCAGTTCGGGACTTTGGTTCACAACCTCAGACAGCACAACAGGTGAAGATCTTTTTCTTTATTCTTATGCTGATATTTAAACCTCTTTCATTTTTCATGTTATTTACTGGATTAAATAGGCTACTATATCTTTAGTAAAGCTATAGTAGAAGAAAGAAAGGAATCTCTATTTGCTATGACAGTTTGACTGATCTTTTGCAGATTTTCTGCTAACTATAGTGACATGGCTTCTATGGACATTGTGAATAACCAGGTTTGTTATATATTATATATATACAGTATATATATGTTTGTTGGTTTGAATGTCAATTAATCTGTTCATTCCTGTCTGTTCCTTTCTAGAATGTGGTTGAACGCATAGTTCACCTTCCCTTGGTTATATCCACCTATGACTTGGTGTCAAATGTGTACTGCAACACCAAGAACAACCATCCGTACTTGAAGTCTGTGTGTGAGGTGGCTGAGAATGGTGTGAAATCCATAACCTCAGCTGCTTTTCACAGTGCTTTACCAATCATTGGCAAGCTAGAGCCTCAGAGTAAGTTGAATGTTGTTTGCAGGTTAAGATCGGGGCTGATTTTAGTGTGAATATGTATTTACTAAATGTTTCTGTCTCTCTGTAGTCTCTATGGCAAATGACCTGGCATGCAAAGGACTGGATAAGATAGAGAAGACTCTGCCGATCCTACACAAGCCGTCTGATCAGGTATTACGTAATATTTGCCTAAATGTTAAAGTCGGCATGAAACGTAAGTTGCTATCATCTTTTCTTCCCTACTGTGACGTATATTCAAGTGGGACTTGATTTTGTTTATCAGGAATTGATTGGATAATTTTCGTTGGCTTTTGCTGAGATCTCAAGTGAGTGGTTGTCAAAAATCTGCTATAAAGCAGCTGTAGCACGACAATAGTGTCATTATTCAGCTCCTGTCAGTTCAGTTCAGTTCAATAACTATGTAAAGCTAATTTATTACGAAACAAGTTCAATTCAGCGATTAGCAGCTCAATTGAAGACAGTAGTGTCCGGAGTTCAGCTTGAGTCAGTTCAATGTTGATTTAGCTCAAAACCAGTGTCGATGTTGCAATATACATGAATTATGAACAAATCCCATTCATCTATAAAAGCAGCTCTACAGAAGACAACAGTGTCATTGTTCAGATCAATTCAGT
>NW_015623656.1:630247-661808 GCF_001515625.1 Sinocyclocheilus rhinocerous
TTATATATTAAATATATTTATATATAATATAAAATATAAGAATATAAATATATAAATGTATATACATGTAAATATTTTCCAAATATATACTCTATGTGTGTGTGTATTTATATATATATGCATAATAAATATACAAAGTACACAACTACACATACATATATTATGTAAACAAAACTTATTTTGGATGCGATTAATCGTGATTAATCGTTTGACAGCACTACTCGCCAAGCACTGCTCTAATGGCGTTCTTCTCTTTCAGATCGTCGCCAGTGCTAAAGAGGCAGTGACAGGAGCCAAGGAAGCCGTCAGCGGTACCATGAACGGTGCCAAGGAGTCTGTCTCCTCCACCCTCAGTGAAGTGACGGACAGGACACGTGGAGCAGTGCAGGAAAGCATGGAGAAGACCAAGACGGTGGTGAGCGGTGGAGTCCAAACGGTGATGGAGAGCAGGGTGGTCAAACTGATGAGCAGCAGCGTGGACACAGCACTGAGCACATCTGAGACTCTCCTGGAGCAGTACTTGCCTGAAACAGAGGAGGAAAGAGGTGAGGATAAGGGATGGACTGGGTTTACTGGCACTAGGATATTTTGCTGATATTTAGATTGTGCTCAGCTTAAAGTTGTGATAGATTTTCTTTCCTATTGTGCCATATATCCGAGGAAAATGATTCCTCAAATGAGAAAAAATGTTCATAAAACGCATAAATATTATGCATATATATTGAGACTCTTACGTAAGCGCTTGTGAGAACTGCATATCTTGTGATATTCTTGTGATATGCTTCTTATGAGGCTTTTTAAATCACATTTAAAGGATATCCATACTGTACGCTCTGTTATAAGCGTCAAATAGTCCTTGGAATAATTCAATTTTCCTGGAAAAGAAATATTAATTCTATTCATGAGTGGAACGTTAGACTTAGGCACATCTCAAAGAGATCCTTGACTAGCAATCTGAAATAATTTTTTGTCTCAAGAGCCTCACTAATCTTAATAAAATGGCAATGGAAATTCTCAAATCTAACAGTTGCTTCTTTGTCCTGCTTCTCTGCTTAATCTCTCTCAGAAAGTGAAGTGAAGAACAGCGATCCGCTCAGTTACTACGTACGGCTGGGGTCTCTCTCCAGCAAAGTCCGGGACAGGGCTTACCAGAGGGCCGTAGATAAAGTTCGTAATGCCATAAAACGCAGCCAAGAGTCTATATCTCAGCTAAACCACACCATGGATCTAGTAAGCTGATCTGAAATTTATTCAGAGATCTATAATAACTGTCAAAATACTATCTTCTAATATCATGTTTTTGTTTTGTTTTGTTTTTTTAGATTGAATATACCCGCAATAATTTTGATGTGTCTAACCAGAAGGTACATGAGAAACTGAGTTCACTGATGGGCTGGAAGAATGTCTCTCAGAGTCAAGAAGAGAACGAGACGGTCACAGACAACGAAGCTGAGGTATCTGAGATATCATGTGACTGGACATTAGGGCTGCACGATTTCTGCAACATTTTGTTTTTTTGCAATATATATTGTGATATTCAAAATTCAGGAATTTTCACCAGATTTATTTTATTTGTTTTTTGGTGCAAATTACTTGTTATAGTGATTTTTTTTTTTACCCTGAAAGTTTTTTTTTATGCCAAACTCATTTTAAGGCTGAAAGATATGTAATCCTGTACATAAATCACAGTACACTTTACTTCAAAATTTCACATTTAATTCAAAGTTACTTGCCACTTGTTCATTTACTTACTGTTACTTGCCATTTCTTTTTAATTATTTGTGAAACGTACTAAATTTCTGAGTGAAAATTGTTTCAAAGTACATCCTACACCAAATGTTTTCTAGTGTTGAAAAATTTATTGTTTTTAAAAATATTAATCTTTTGACTTCAGTTTTTTAGGCCATATTCACAGAAAAATTATGATTTTATATAAAAATCTATACTATTAAAGAATATATATTAAACTAAATAAGAAATATATTGTAATTACATTTGTACTGTAAAACAATAAAGATAATACTGTAAAATTAAAATGCTACTATTTGAATCTTAATTTTTATTTTTTTTTATTTTGAGGCCAAATATAGTTATTTAATTAAATCGTAATCTGGGCGATTAAGCCATATCACAGTGTCGATTTTATTTCAATATTTCATGCAGCCCTACTGGAAATTATTTTAAAAATACAATCTGAATGTTTTTAGAAACGTGAAATTCAGCTACATGATTGAGTATTACTCAGTTTCTCCTTTTCTCTTTCAATCAGCAAATTGAATCGCGCACATTGACCATTGCCCACAACCTCAGCCAGCAGCTTCAGAGCACATGTCTGGTCTTGGTGTCCAGCTTCAAAGGTCTCCCTCAGCACATCCAGGTCCAGGCAGTCTCCGTCAGCCACTCTGCCATGGAGATCTACAGCAGCTTCAGTAAGGCTGCCGCTATAGGAGATCTGTCCAACAGCGTCCTCACCACCAGTCGATCCCAGCTGAGCAGAATAAGAGATTCCATGGATAACGTCATGGACTACCTGCTCAACAATACACCTCTCAATTGGCTGGTAGGTCCATTTTACCCACGTGCAGAACGCGGGGCTGCAAATGGCCCTGAATGTGACAAACCAAGGGCCCTTCGAGTCACTGAATGAAGACCGGTGAAATTTCAGAATATTAACCATTTGTTTCTATCTCACAAATACACGTACAGTCACACATTCCTGCCAGTAAAATCCTTCTCTACTTTGAAAGCAGTGATACTTTCTGTGATAACAATTATAACTAATAATACACAGAGTTTTACTGAATAATGTTGCTGAAATATCTTAACTTTACTATTCTAAACCTGCATATGCCTAATCATTTTAGGTATAAATCGTGCCTTTTTACACAGTTTAATTTGCTGTCTTTTTATTGTTTTTGTACATTTCTAATAAAATAATACATTTACAATACTCTTCTTGTTGTGTGTGTGTGTTGTTTTGAGGATGGAAATTTCACCTTGATAATATTTTTATTTAAACCTTTCACTTAGACAATGCACTGTGACAATGTCTTTTTTCTGATAAATACAATATTTTAGATAAAAGGGATTAAAACGTCATTAATGCACCAAGCATCTTAAATATAACAAGGGTGAAGTCATATACTGCCCAGATAGTATACATCTGCAAGATGCCTGGAAATCATCTGCTGTGTACAAAGATCTGATAAACGTCTTTAAGATGTCAGTTTTACATACATTCTGAATCATAAACGTCTTAAAGACATTTTCTAAATGTCTATTTAATTCACAGTATTCTTACAGGAAACGTCCTATAGCAGATGAGCAAACACTGTAAAAAAATTTCTTCCAGACGTAAACACACACATCAAATAGACATCTCTGAGATGTATGTGTGCTATGATTTTTGTGGTAAATGCTGATAATTCTTTCTTTTTGCATCATGAAGTTGCATTAAATTTCTACTAATCTAAATGCATTTTTTGATAAATCTATATCAGGATCGGTGAAATGTTCGAAAAAAGTAAAAAAAAAACGTTATATTTTGCAACACTATTCTAAACCTGCATATGCCTAATCATTTTAGGTATAAATAGTGCCTTTTTACAGTTTAATTTGCTGTCTTTTTATTGTTTTTGTACATTTCTAATAAAATAATACATTTACAATACTCTTCTTGTTGTGTGTGTGTGTTGTTTTGAGGATGGAAATTTCACCTTGATAATATTTTTATTTAAACCTTTCACTTAGACAATGCACTGTGACAATGTCTTTTTTCTGATAAATACAATATTTTAGATAAAAGGGATTAAAACGTCATTAATGCACCAAGCATCTTAAATATAACAAGGGTGAAGTCATATACTGCCCAGATAGTATACATCTGCAAGATGCCTGGAAATCATCTGCTGTGTACAAAGATCTGATAAACGTCTTTAAGATGTCAGTTTTACATACATTCTGAATCATAAACGTCTTAAAGACATTTTCTAAATGTCTATTTAATTCACAGTATTCTTACAGGAAACGTCCTATAGCAGATGAGCAAACACTGTAAAAAAATTTCTTCCAGACGTAAACACACACATCAAATAGACATCTCTGAGATGTATGTGTGCTATGATTTTTGTGGTAAATGCTGATAATTCTTTCTTTTTGCATCATGAAGTTGCATTAAATTTCTACTAATCTAAATGCATTTTTTGATAAATCTATATCAGGATCGGTGAAATGTTCGAAAAAAGTAAAAAAAAAACGTTATATTTTGCAACACTACAATTTAAAAGTATTTTAATAAGTCAGTGTACATAAAATAATCCTTACAAAAGTATCACACACAGTTTTCAGATATTCACACATTTGTGAGCTTTCATAGATGCCAAGACAGAGAACAGACTTAAATAAAATAATAAAATACAGTATCTAAAATAACACTCTTTTCACAACTGTTTTCCACCTATCTTTTCCCACAATGTAGGCTAAAATAGTTCAGTTCAAAGTTAAATGGAAAAATACAGTTAAAATCAGAACAATCTCAATTCATTTGAAGCATTAGATTAAATGTGAGGAAAAGAGTAATGAGGCTTCGAGGTGGCATACTCATTGTAGCTTTACCTGAAATGAAAAAAAAGTGGGGAAAAATAACAATAAAGATCAAAACTGTAAGAAACATTCATTTCTTCCTTCACAGTCAAGATATGTTTTTTTAATATGTTCTCATTAGTTTGTCAAGTAACGATTCTTTTTGAAGTATTTGTCTTCAGCTTACCTAATGCAGACTGTATTTGCAGAGTTTCTGTTTCTTTTGGTAGCACAGGTTCTACAATTGAGAAAAAGACTGAGATTAACAAAGTCTTACAACTGGCCACTCTGTAAAAAATCAGGAAAAAATTAAATCTCTAGGCCTTTTCGATCAGAAATGACCGAAACATTTTGCTTTTTGAAATTTGAAATTTTTTTGCTTCATCAGAATGGGATGACTTTTGTCGCATTAGCTATGTGAACACAACAAATCATGGACATGTTTCAGATAATTTAAAGGAGCAACAGCAACAAAACAACAACAAAAAAAGACACTTGGCTCCTTCGAGGACAAAAATGACCAACATAGGAAATATGAAAAAAATACGAAAACTCCGATAATCTTTTCGTCGTACAAACTACAAATCAGCCATGACGCAAAACAGGAAATGATGTGACTGCAACACGAAGCAAGTTTTTGCAAATGTGTAAAATCAATAATTCTTTATAGGAGTCTAGCGGTCACACCATGGTATTACATATGTTTTTCTTTTTTACTCCCACCAGATGGCACTAATCTGCTTTCAAAAATTAGATTTTAAATATTTTAACAAGAAACACTGCTTTGATTGAAAAATAATAATAATAAAAAAATATTAGAAAAATAAAGTTGTACTATTTTCAACGGGGAAAACTGGGAAATGATCATAATTATTGCATAAATATTAATTAGTACTATAAAATTCTCTCAGATTTCAAAAGAAAAAATATTATTGAAGAAAAACATATTACATTGATTTTACTGAATCTAAAAAAAAGTTCTATTTCAACCCCTAAACGAAGAGGGCTAGAGGCTTAAACTGGCTTAAAACCAGCTTTTTGGGGCTTACGCAACGTAAAGAAAAGTTTTAGCATCAACCTAAAAAATTTTATTTGCTCTGTGCTTTCATCAAACACAAAATAAGAAGTTCAACTCGAAAATAAACTCAAAATTAATGTTTTTTTTAAAATATATATATAAGCATTGATATTACATAATAGTGATGTAGAACTTTTTAGTTTGTCTAACTTGGGTATCAGTTTGTTGAGCAAACTGAAAAGATCATATAAAATGACTTCCATTCACCAAAGAAAGTTCTTTATGTACTGAAATGGAAGAAACCTCACAGAAGAAAACATCAATCACCCTAATGGTGACATGACATACACTTTTACAACAAAATAGACTCAAAAGCACTACATAGAGATAATTTATATTTTATGTAATGTCAACATTTTGGAATATAGAGTTTGTATAACAAAACAAAAGTTGGATTTTTGACAGTACATAACAGAACATAATACTATACTCGACAAAAGTTACCTACCCGTAACAGTGGCCTTCACTGTGCTGAGAGCCAAACCCTCTGAGTCAAGAACTTTGTATGTTCCGGCGCTGCGGGCCGTAACATTACTGAGAATCAACTTGTTGTCTCTCTTTTCCAGATAACCTTTCTTGTTTATGACTGCATCTTTTTCCCACAGGACTGTCCAGTTGGTTTCATTACTGTTTTGAAAAATCACTTGCTCAGCTTGATGCGTGTGCAGATCCAGGATCAGTTCTGCCCCAGTCTGCACAGATTTGATGTCCTTGTGATCTACCATGGGAAGAGGAACAAAGCATCAATTTAGAGTTAGTCATTATAGTTGAATGTATTATAGTTAGTCATTAACTAAAATAGTAAAAAAGCATTTTCGTTACGTGAAATAAAATAAAATATTTTACATTTTTATTCACTTTTTATTTTATATCAGCAAGTTGCAAAGGCAACATTTCTCATTCTCATTTAGTTTAACGTACTGTAATAAAATAGCAAAAACATTTAAAATGAATAAACTGAAAGAAAAATTATATAAACATAAAAAAAAACTAATAAAAATGACAAAAATACACAACAACATTAACTAAAATTAAAATGAAAACAAAAAGTTTAAAAATAAAAACTAATTATAATTAAAAAAAAAATTTAAATCACTGATTTATACTGCATGTTAAAGCAATATAAATTCAACTAAATCGACAGCATTTGTGGCATAATGTTGATTATTACAAATAATAATAATATTAATAATTCTAACTTCTTTGCTTTCTTTGAAAGAAGCTAAACATGAGGTCATGTAGTAAAAGGGACCAAATGTTGGAGGATTTAAAAGCACAAATGTGAAGATTATAATTTTATAAAAGAACTTAAATTAATTCTTCAGCTAAAGCATGTGTGTTGTGTGAGCTGTAAAGGTTTTACTAAATATTTTAGGCGCAATTTCTAAGTGAAGACTCTTTTTACACCGTTTTTTCAGTGTATTACAACACAAGTGATGTCGATTGAGCTTAACTTGTACCAAACACAGATTATTTATTTAAAACTGCTATAAGTGAGACGTGTTCTAGTGTTAAAGTGCCCTCACCGATTACTGCAAGATGGATGCTCTGAATTAAAATTCGGTTCTTGATACTCGATTCACCAACCACCAAGTAACTCTCATAAATGCCTGCATCACTGAATCTGACATCCTGCAAGAACAGAGAGCAGTTTCCCCTCACAAGCAGTTCCTCTGGGACATCCGCCCGGTCTCTATAAGCCTCCCCCTGAAACTGCTCCTGTCCCATTCGCTCAAACACCGAATCGCTTATGGTCTGCCACTGAATGTGAGGCCTGTGATCAAGGTGTGATGCCACAGAACACGGCAGGACAGCCGGCAGACCGACCCTTGATAACGTATGGACAACCACTGAGAGGGGAGAGGAGCCTATAGAGACAAGTTTGATCAAATACACATTATTTGACATTAAAATTAAGCGCAAAATGCTAATAAATGATAAAGTTGGCGTATTTTTGCCATTGTCTACTTACCAACACAAATAAGAAGCCACAGCATCAGAAAGGCTGAAATCCTGAGAAGAAATGTTATAAATTACAGTTAGGCCTACTGAGACCGGAGAATATTTATTATTTTCAGTCCAGATAATCTAAAGTCTCTGGACAACAGCATTGTGTTCTATTAAGTAGTGCTCCATATGGCAAGCCAAATTAGCTTTTAATATAGGCTAATTGCATTTTTACTAGTAACAATTAACCCTTTCACTGGTGAATTAAAAATATTCTATCTGTCCCCCCAGAGTGAGTTTTTTCTTAGGTGACCGTTATTTTAGAAAGTTTCCCTTATTGTTTCCATGGCGATGCGTCAGGCTTGTCACGCGACCACAGCCACAATAACACTGTATGACAGATGGATAGCTTTTATTTCGTTTTTCCTGTTTTATTCAAAATATTCACAAACTTGCTTACCATATCATCAGCTATCTGATATTACGATTCACAAATATGTGTAAATGAGTGTGTTTTGTCGTTTAAAAACCTTTCTAAATTATCTTGATCTTGATCTATAACGTGAGATGGGCTCAGCCATGTTTGTTCGTGCTGCAGTTCAGAGAGTCCTGTCAGTCGGATTTACAGCATGTAAATGTATCAGTTTCTCCCGAAATACATGTAAGTAAGTGGCCGGTGAACTGGGAGAAGAATAGAGTGAACTTTATAGTTACTTAAATTATGTGCATGCTTCCATAAACATCCGTGTGTATTTTACGAACTCTAAATGTATTGTTTTACTAGTACTTGTGTATTTAAATGTCTGACCCTAAAATAAACATTATGTGGTTAAAAACACTGCGTAGTTGTGATTATATGACAAGTGCAGAATGCGTCCGTCTCTAGCTCAGCGCCAGTCAATGCGCGAAACCACAGTTTGAATTTGACAGTTATGTGACATCACCGAATGTTCTAAATCCCATATGTGGGACTGTACTGCTCAACGGGTTAAATTAGGGAACTCTTCGATTTAATTGTTACTAGTAACAATTACCATTAGAGAGCTCTATAATTCAATTCCTACCAGTAACAATTGCATTAGAGAGCTCTGTAATTGAATTAGAGAGCTCTGCTGTTGCATTTTTAGTAACAATTGAATTGTGGAGCTCCACAATGCAGTTCCTACTAACAATTTATATTAGAGTGCTCTCTAATTCAATTGTTACTAAATGCAATTGTAATGTTCTCTAATTCAGTTAATAGCTCTCTTGCAGTTGTTACAGGGTAATTTCTGTTAGGGAGCTCTTTAATTCAATTGTTCTTAGTAAGAATTCCAATTAGAGAGATTTCTAATTTAATTATTGTTAGAATAGAGTTCTCTAATTCAATACAAAGCTCTCTAATTCAGTTGTTAACCCAGTGGGCACCTTGATGTTGAAAATACCTCAAATTGACTGGTCAAAAACAGGTCAAAAATGCAAATAACTGACGTCAAAACCTTCACGTCCATTTGACATCCACACACTGATGTCCTTTCGAGCACCAAAATAATTTCAATATAAAACGTTTTATTCAACAAACTTGAAATCAATAATACAAATGTAAATTAAAAAAGAAATGCACCTATTCTGATTTTGAACAAAGATCGCAGAACAACAGATGAATAATTACTGACATTAGTCCATCACAATCTGAATTTGATTAGCTGTGCAGCGCTACTTCCTGATTGTTTAATCCAAAATTGAATTATGTGCATGCTTCCATAAACATCCGTGTGTATTTTACGAACTCTAAATGTATTGTTTTACTAGTACTTGTGTATTTAAATGTCTGACCCTAAAATAAACATTATGTGGTTAAAAACACTGCGTAGTTGTGATTATATGACAAGTGCAGAATGCGTCCGTCTCTAGCTCAGCGCCAGTCAATGCGCGAAACCACAGTTTGAATTTGACAGTTATGTGACATCACCGAATGTTCTAAATCCCATATGTGGGACTGTACTGCTCAACGGGTTAAATTAGGGAACTCTTCGATTTAATTGTTACTAGTAACAATTACCATTAGAGAGCTCTATAATTCAATTCCTACCAGTAACAATTGCATTAGAGAGCTCTGTAATTGAATTAGAGAGCTCTGCTGTTGCATTTTTAGTAACAATTGAATTGTGGAGCTCCACAATGCAGTTCCTACTAACAATTTATATTAGAGTGCTCTCTAATTCAATTGTTACTAAATGCAATTGTAATGTTCTCTAATTCAGTTAATAGCTCTCTTGCAGTTGTTACAGGGTAATTTCTGTTAGGGAGCTCTTTAATTCAATTGTTCTTAGTAAGAATTCCAATTAGAGAGATTTCTAATTTAATTATTGTTAGAATAGAGTTCTCTAATTCAATACAAAGCTCTCTAATTCAGTTGTTAACCCAGTGGGCACCTTGATGTTGAAAATACCTCAAATTGACTGGTCAAAAACAGGTCAAAAATGCAAATAACTGACGTCAAAACCTTCACGTCCATTTGACATCCACACACTGATGTCCTTTCGAGCACCAAAATAATTTCAATATAAAACGTTTTATTCAACAAACTTGAAATCAATAATACAAATGTAAATTAAAAAAGAAATGCACCTATTCTGATTTTGAACAAAGATCGCAGAACAACAGATGAATAATTACTGACATTAGTCCATCACAATCTGAATTTGATTAGCTGTGCAGCGCTACTTCCTGATTGTTTAATCCAAAATTGGCCAAATTCTGTGACATTACGCACACAGTGAATTGAAGAGTTTTAACTGCGAAATGGAGTACAACTATAGTGAAATAGTGGTGTGCATGGATTAATCTCACACACAAACAAGCAGTTGTGTGTCACACACATTTTAAACTGTGTCTCACAAGAAAGTCATATTTTATTGAAACATATTCTTGAAAGTGTTAAAAGTTACCCAAGCTAATATGTTTTACATGACATGACATGTACCCACCTGAGAGTGACAGAACATGAGCTGGACACAAGGTCATGGTCCATTTTAGGATTGTCAATGCTTTTGAAGCATGAGGCTCCCCCATCACTACTAGCATAGCACCAATGTATGGTATTACACAGCAGAGAAAGCTTTGTCATTGAATGGGCATTAGAAAGGACATGAGTATGTGGATGTGAAATGGACGTCAAGTTTCTGATGTCAGTTTGATTTTGGGACACGTTTCAAAAGGAGATGTGGCATTAGCAAATACATGAAATAAAATACAATAAACAAATTTCAGTGTGAGTATTAACTTCATATTTTCACCCATTTACCACTGGAAGAAATTGCTGTCCAAACTGACCTTAAAATGATGTTATACAGCATCTTAATCAAGTCTTGACTAAGGCTGATGATACACAGGGTAACTTTTTGAGCAATGTTGCTTGGTTAATGTTGGCGTCAACGGGCAACCATGTGAGACAAAGGGCCCACGACCGATTTATAGTATAGATAGAAATTTATTACCCATTCTCAGTAGGAAAGTGCCCAAGCAACATTGTTTAAAAAAAGTTGCCCCGTGTATCATCAGCCTAACATTTGACGTCAAATTGATATCAATTGATATTAAAGTGCCAGCTGGGAATAGTTAGAATTCCAATTAGAGAGCTCTCTAACTGAATTGTAACTTGTAAGAATTTAAATTAATTAAATTAAATTGTAATTACGGAACTTTGCAATTAAACTGAATTATAATTGAATTATAGCTCTCTAACTGCAATTCATACTAGTAAAAATTCAGTTGTAGAGCTCTGTAATGAAAAACAAATGGAATTCAATGGAGACATAAGACTAATAAAAATGTAATTGTAGAGCTCTTGAATTCTAGCTAACTAGTAAAACTGAATTATAGAGCTCTGTGACTTGGATAATTGGAATAGAGAGATCTCTAATCGTAATTGTTTACTAGTAAAAACTGAATTTTGGCGTTCTTACTAGTTCTTATTAGTAAAACGCAATTACCACGAGTAATGCTATGGTGACAGTAAGGGGACATGTTGGGTTCAATTGATTTTGTCGTGGCCACGACATATTAACTCATGGGAATGTGATGATATGTAGTGGCCATGAGACATTAATTTGTGGGAACGTCATATTAACTCGTGGAAATTAGTGAAGTCGTGGCCTCGAGATGCTATGTTGAGGGAACAACATCCATTTCTCGTGGCCATGACTTCTTATGTTGAGGAAACGACATATTTTTCTAAGTTTAATGCGTAAACAAACCTGCGTGACCATAGCAACCAGGGATTATCAGAAATCTATTTATTAATATTTTGTTTTAAATTAAGAAATTATTATATTGATCATTATAGAAATTATTACATTATTACATTATTATATTAACCATATAGACCTTGGCTACCGGACTGTATTGTGCGTGATGTAGACATTCGAATGAAGTTCATCATGAATAAATACATAAAGTACTTAAAATAAAACAGGCCTACAAGAAAACATATCCATTCCACAAGTCCATTAACTGATTGTCTTTTCCCGCAATATTTGTATATTATTATTATATTAGCCTATTATTAGTGGTTATATTTTTATATTCGTTTCCCCCCCCCCTTCATTTCGATCTCTTTACTTAACGTTCTGAATAGTTTTAACAGCCTACTGTAAATGCTCAACATGCCAATAAAGCTTTGAATATGCTGACTGGAATTTTTACTGGAATGCAGTTTAATTTAACATATTTCATTTTATTTCGGCTAATTAATAGACTATATTTATAAATCCTATAGTGTTTCATTGAGGAATGAATCATTCACGTAGTTTAATTTGTAAATGAAAACACAACATGCTCATTTATCATCACACACGGGCATAAATACAATCATAAAGTCAAAACTTTATTGGCATAATTGCCAGGCGTTTACAGTATTTGCTAAATATATGGTAGCAAATAATAGCACAGGCTAATTATACAGAACGTTAATTAGGTAAAGCCATACACAAACTGAAAGGGAAAATATATAACCTAAATATAAAAACGTTAATATAATAATAATAATAATAATAATAATAATAAATGAAATGTTAAACTAATAAAAATGTTTTATCCATCCCGGGTTGCTATGGTCACGCAGGTTTGTTTAAGCATTAAACACGTGGCCACAAGAAAAATATGTGGTTCCCTCAACATAGCATCTTGAGGCCACGACTTAAGGACGTCAGTCACGTCACCTAGTTCCCACGAGTTAATATGTAATATGATACATAGTGAGGTAGATATGTGGGGGCGTGTTAGAACGAGCCGTTTTAGGTAGGTGTGGCTGACTCTGAACTTTTATAAAGAATATCTCTTTGGATTTGAGACTTTAGTCTTTGCAACTTTACAGATCTTCTTTATTGAACAAGCAAGGATGGACCACTGAATCACTCAACCGGTTCGTTCAAATCCCCGGATTCGTTCAGTATTGCTTAGAGACGCGCGTAACTCTTAAGCTGTGGGCTGAACGGAACTGGCAGCCGCGCTGAAAATATTACTAAATATCGTATGTTATAAATATAAAAACTCATACTAGGGCCATTTTGACAACATATCTTGGATTTTGGGTGCAAGAGAAACATCACTAATCGATAAAACACTGTAGTTTCCGTGGTACAATTCCATATATTGATTTACAAAGAGGATGCTTAACACTAAAGCACTGTTGAGAGGCAAACGCCAGCGAATTTAAAGTTTGACATCGTTAATTAATTACAAACATGAGATTAATCATTTATAATCACTTTAATTTAATGACAGACTTAAGCTGAATTTTAAGACCAATGCTGTTTTCAACTAACGAACAAGCTTACATACCTTTCCTTTTTGAAGTGCCGACGTCCTGGCTTTGTAAATGCATACAGCAAATGCATACAATTTCGAAGTGTTTATCCAAACATCTCGGGAGATTATCTTGCTCCCTGTATTTGGTGCGCTGTGCTCGTGCAGTGTCATGAACTGCGCAGACTCGGATCACTTCTGCCACTGGTTCAGTGGCTTGCGTTTTGTTTACCAAATTATGTCGCAATGATTTATAATAATAATTAGAGTTGTTATAAAGTCAAGTCCTGCCGAGTCATGAAGGTCAAATCAAGTCAAGTCTCAAGTCACTGGATCTCAAGTCCAAGTCAAGTCAAGTCATTTTCTTTATTTAGTCAAGCAAGTCACAAGTCCTTAAATTTGCGACTCGAGTCAAGTCATGTGACTCGAGTCCCCCACCTCTGCTTTAAAGCTAATTCGGCTTGCCATAAAGCCCGTCTGCGTTTGAACGCGGCTTGCGCCCTCAGTTTCAGATTCCTGGAGCTGCAGCAGCGCTACGATGACGCTGCTCGGCGAAACGAAACTTAAACTCAATAGAGCTCAGTCTAGACCCAAACCAACAAGACCTGAATTTATTTGATAATAGACCGTTAGCATGGATATTTGGAGGACAAGAAGCTAATTAATTGTTGTTTTCATGATTATAGCCTATCTATTATCTTCACCGTTTATTGATAAACCTCTTTGATTCCTAAATGAATGCAACATAAATTTCCTCAGAATATCACCTAGCCTTCTACTGTGTTGCTATTAAAGACGTTTCTTACCAGCTATTTCTGTCCATCTTGCATTTGTGTCGGCTCCTGTTCCTGCAAGAGATGTTGAATGAGTGTAAACAGCTCAGCAACGAATATATAGCCTACTAGCCTATCCCTCTCCATTTCCCAAAAACGAAACTTGACGTTACAGGTCAGGCCAATCGAAACCGTTATGTACAGCCTAAATAAGGCAGGCTAGAATTTCATCGGAATATTTGTGAGATTTAGTCAAAATAACAATTTTGAGATTATATCTGATCTAATTTCGTGGAAATAGTGTTGTGACATTGTATTAAACTTTTTGTGTTAGTTAATGAAGAATTTTGATTTTAGATTTGTGGAGTGAAAGATTTAAAATGAAAAGAAAGAACCTTGGAGTAAGAATGGGTACAGAATACCTATTTTTTTTACTAGTGGTATTTACTTAACCTATTGTAATTATGGCTTTATCAAGTATTAAAAATCTACTATTTAAGATTATTATTATTATTATTATTATTATTATTACATCGGAGAAAGCTAACTTGCATGCATGTGTGCCCATATTCGGTCATGTGGTCATGTTTCAAATGATTTAGTAATCACATCGCTGTTCAAAAAAAGGGAAGCAAATTTAATTTTTTTTAAACAAGTCTAAGCTAAATAATAATTTAAAAATAAAAATAAAAATCAATACTAAAGTAAAGTCCCCAAATAGCCTACACCTTGCTTTGTGTATTGTATATTTATAAGAGCTAAATCGTGGAATCAACAAATTAACTGAGACGTATGAAAATTACAATGCAGCTATATTTAAAAAAAAAACTTAATTATTACAAAATTCATTACGTTTTTGAACCGGTTCTTTGAAGCGAACTGTTTGAAAGAATTCGCCGAAACGTAGTAGTTCCTGTTTTTATACAGTCTATGAGTAGTTCCCATACAGAAAATCTCGCGATATATCAGATTACATACCACCACATTACAGTGTGCGTCTGTGCGCTTGAGACAGGTAAGATGGCGGCGCAGGAGACTCACGCAACACAGCAGTCGTCCGTCAGCAACGGAGAGGTAAGAATAGCCGAAATGAAAAAGTGTAGCCTCTCAAATGGACGTGTTAACAAACAGCTTTAATATAGTCCACACGTTCACGAAAGTAAATTCTTATTTCGTGTCCGTTTTAAAGAAGAAAACCAGATTGCCGGTCTGAATCAGCGACCCCTTTAATTCAGCATGCATTGGGGCAGAAATGCTGCCTGAGTCACGAAGGGTCTGTCCGATTGTGTGGCTTATTTTTACCGGCACATCTTATTTTTACAAAACAGCATAAAGCTTAATTTATTCAATTTATCTATCACACAGACTGTATTTCAAAGCCTAGCATACTGCTGCTCTCCTTGACAGCATTTCTGGGCATCATCATGTTTGAACCCGTCTTTGATGCCCTTAAACGCTGTCTAGGTAGACAGCTGACTAGGCTTTGAGAAACAGCCTATATTACAGACGGTTGTTCAGATATTGATCTACGTAGTGTTATGAGCTGATGTCTGAGTTGATCAGTGTTAGCATGCTGGCTAACTACAGTAGCTGCCTAGCTCTTCTGTTAGCTTCACATGTCAAAGCGGTTTAAAGATGGCAGTATTGTGCAATCCTATTAATCAGCCAGATAGACCTTATAGTGACAAAATAGCACGTGTCTTTGTGTAGACGGAGGACTGTAGTGGTGGTGAGAAGTTTTGTAATGATTAGGCTATAGCATGTTGTGTGCAGTCAGCTACTTGGGTAATTGGTTTAAGTCAGGGATGATCAGTCCTGCTATTAGAGATCTGCTTTCATTCAGAGGTTTATTGCAGCAATGCTCCTGCTGTTATTTTATAATGAACATGAAGACTTTGGTTAATTATTTTTGGTGGAGTTAAGACCTAAACCCTCAGGATAGCAGATCAAGAGTGAGAACTTGCTATTGGCCTGCTGCTGGATTAAAGGGGTCCTATTATGCTTTTTCACTTTTTCAACTTTAGTTAGTCTGTAATGTTGCTGTTTGAGAATAAAAAAGATCTGCAAAGTTACAAAGCTCAAAGTCCAATTCATAAGGAGATATTTTATTTAACAGAAATCACTTTGAAAAAACTACAAAGAACGACTCGTTTTGACTACAACGCATATTTTCCGGGATTTGTGATATAATGTGTTTTTCGAACAATATAGTATGAGAACCTGTTCTAGTACACCCCCAAAACAAAATCAAGACTTTGTAAAAGAGCATAATAGGACCCCTTTAAGTAGCTTTGATAGCAAGGTTAGCTTCACTTATTTGGATGAATAACCCTGTGGTTACTGATTACACAGGTTATAAAGGTCATATAGGTGGTATCAATCATAAACATTACTCATGTTTACTAACCTTTTTCCAAAACAGTGTGGGCTGCCAAATGTAAACAAGTGGATAATGGTTTCCCAGCATTTCTTTTGAAATCTCAAGCTTGTTAATTTTATAGGAAACACAGAAAACTGGTCTGATGTCCTTTGTATTTAATTTTGTGTCTTACTCCCACCCCCCCTTTTAAATGTGTTTTTGCACCAATGTCTGGTTAACTGATATTAATCAATCTCTAGGTGGGGTCTCTGTTAATAGTGAGGGGGTGTAATTACTTCTGTTGACAAAAATTACCATGACAACAAAGCATCAGAATCTCCACCTTTTCTGATAAGCCTCTCCATCATCTGTGATTGGGGTGACCTCAGCCATGTCATCAGAAAGCTACAATGGACTTTTATTTGGGTGCAATACAATAGAGGTCTCAGGACAGAGCCCTGGGCTACCTCGTATTCAGAATGAGGATTGGCAATGACTGGCTGCCCACATTCACTGCTAGAGGATTGAACAGTGAATGTACTCTAGAAATATAGTACTCTATGCAAGTGTGTACTGTAAACACAGACATTGATAGCATCCAAAGGTCGATTTCGCATGTTGTTGCATACGTACCACAATTTATAAGTTTGTTGATATGTTACTGTATTCTATATTTTTTGGCTTTATGTTTTGATCCCATCCCTGATCTTGGTGACAGGCTTTTTTGGACTTATTGTTATCTCAGAGCTGTTATCTCTAATCTTTAGACATCTGGACTGTAACCAGAATCATTGTAAATCAAATCTCCGTCTTCTGCTTCCATTTAGTTGACCTAAATCCAGTCAGAAGTATTTCCATGCTCAAAAAGATTTAAGTTTAATATTTACCCTGTTCAGTAGTGTGTCAAATCTAAATCATTTTCCTAGGCAAATTGCTTTTAGCTGATCACCAATTAAAAGAACAGGAACGAGCTAGAACAGTTGCAAAGCTAGAAGAAAGCTTCAGTAGTCACTTTATGAGCTTGTAATTATAAATTTGTAAATCATATTATCTTTGTTTCTAGGTCGTAGTTGAAACTGGTCACATTTTGGTTTTTGTTAGACTGAGTCAATGGCAGGCTTCTATCAGACATTCTCATCTGCCTCTCTTCTCAGACCTGAACTGATGTCTGTTAAGATTTTTTTAGAAGTTAAGATTTTTTATTTTTATTTTTTGCAAAAAGCACCCATTTTAATGTAGATAGTGCAGTTGGGAGTTTTGAGATCTGTTTTTGTAAATATGACATTTAGCAATAAAATATCTGTGTTTTTGTGAGCACTTTATTTTATTCATTTTTTTAGTTGGCATCCTTCCAAGACCTGTCAGACTGGGTTATCAAAAATAAATGCAATCATGTAAAGTTATTGTTGTAATACTTGGCTTTCTTTTTTCTGCTTAGTTAATTATAATTGAAAATCTAAATCCAAAGCAAAAATAAATCAACTTGTGGCTAAAAAAAGGATCAGAGCTCTGAAACTGATCTGTTCCATCTTTATATCACCGTGAATACTAGATCTTTATATTTATCAGTGCTTCCCACACATCGACTTTACTTGGGCGGGCCGCCCAGGTATATTAACTAGCCGCCCAAGTATATATGGAGAAACATTTTTGCTTTTATTATTTTTATCCTCGTACTTTTTTATCCGCCCAAAATAATGAAACCATCCGCGATCGATTAACTAGTGGAAAATCTCCCCTCGCCCCACGTTTCGTATCTGCTCGTTCTGTGTGCGCGAGAACTGTTTACTCCCGGGGCTCGACAGTGCGGGCGCTTCAGTAGCAAAGAAAAATAGATGTGCGCGAACTGTAAAATGTATTTAAGGAGCACGTGTGCGAATAAGCAAAATCCCTCCGGGTGAGTTTTCTTAAATTTAATGTCTTAAAAAGTCTTCAATACATGAAATGGTAAAACAAACGTCTTAATGATCATTTTAAGTCGTCTTATATTTTGGGGATAGAAAAACATAAATCGCGATACAGCCTATCGATTATGAAACTTCAAAATGATTTCATTAAAAAAAGAGCGCTGCACGTTGCAGTGTCAAAAGGCGGCGCTGTTGCGCGTTCTACAGGCTCGCGCAACAGCGCTTCAGACTGCTTCAAGCCTTTATATAATATGTTTTAGACGGTTGTAAAAATGCATATTTTATCTCATCTGAAGAATCATCCCGCAATAGTATAGACATTTCAAAATAAGAGTCCCGGTGTATTTCGGGCTTGTTTATTATTAAAAGTCACACGTTAAGTTTTTTTCTGGGCATTATTGGTATTTTGGTGACACAATTAATTGTATTTAATTTAATTAAATTTCCATTTCATTCATAGTAAACTATTGTAGTTTCTGGCTGGGTGATCTGTTCCATCTTTATATCACCGTGAATACTAGATCTTTATATTTATCAGTGCTTCGCACACATCGACTTTACTTGGGCGGGCCGCCCAGGTAACATTATATTAACTAGCCGCCCAAGTATATATGGAGAAACATTTTTGCTTTTAGACAAAGTAAGGAGAACTCTACCATTTAAATGCTGTGATTTTGCTTAATTTACAATGCATATAATAATGCATAATATTAGTATGTAATTAAATGTAATAGTAGCCTATGTAATTAAAATTAATTTCAATAAATTAGAATATTTTTAAAAATCACACATTATTTGTTATTTGTCACATGTAGACCATTTTTGTGCCGTGGGTAATAGGAGGATTTTCCACCCGGCTACCACCGTAAGTATATTTCAAACCTGTGGGAAGCACTGTATAGTTATTTTGTTTATCACAAATGTTCTGTGCAGGTGCTTTTATTATTTTTATCCTCGTACTTTTTTATCCGCCCAAAATAATGAAACCATCCGCGATCGATTAACTAGTGGAAAATCTCCCCTCGCCCCACGTTTCGTATCTGCTCGTTCTGTGTGCGCGAGAACTGTTTACTCCCGGGGCTCGACAGTGCGGGCGCTTCAGTAGCAAAGAAAAATAGATGTGCGCGAACTGTAAAATGTATTTAAGGAGCACGTGTGCGAATAAGCAAAATCCCTCCGGGTGAGTTTTCTTAAATTTAATGTCTTAAAAAGTCTTTAATACATGAAATGGTAAAAAAAACGTCTTAATGATCATTTTAAGTCGTCTTATATTTTGGGGATAGAAAAACATAAATCGCGATACAGCCTATCGATTATGAAACTTCAAAATGATTTCGCTACCACCACAAGTATATTTCAAACCTGTGGGAAGCACTGTATAGTTATTTTGTTTATCACAAATGTTCTGTGCAGGTGAGCAGTAATGGGGCCGCTGCCTCAGGTCAGGTAGCTCAGACAGGTGCGACTGCACTGGACCCCCAACAACAACAGCAGCAGCAACAGCAGCCCAATGCCTGGCAGGTGATTAAAGGTGTCCTCTTCAGGTGAGTCCTTAATGTTGTGCACCTAAATGATTGTTGAACTCTATAATTGTTTTTTCCTTGTCTCCAGATGTACCTTAAGAGCCTCCTGCACTTCGGTCTTTATTTGACAGAGGTGGTTTGTTTTTGACCATTGTAAAACTCGGTAATGTGATTGGTAACTTATTATAGATCATTTGGTATAGTGTGTTTGAGCTAGGTTTGCTGTTTTTCAGTGCATTTGAATAGTTGATTTGGTCATACTTATTAATGACATCTTCGGGGTTTCTGTAGTATCAAAATAGGTTTGAGAATTGTCAACTTTGGCTGGAATTGCCTACTGAAGTTTTGATATTGTAACAACCCCAGTATGAGCCCTAAGGATCTGTATTACTCAACAGTCATCCCGTGAGAGGAAAGCAACTCAACTCCTGAGCTGTTCTGGATGCTCTAATTGATGTCAGGGGGTTTTATGTTAACTTATGTTAACATTTCATACTTATGCAATATATAAAGCTTATTGTCACAATTACAGTAATTACCTTCTCCAGTAATATTTCTATAAATTCACTTTACTCATATTTAAGGTGGGCTGCTAGAGGCTGTTTTTTACAAAAAGAAACAAACAAACTTTTTAAAATCTGTCTCGTACCATAGATGATAGTGTAAGGCAACAGTATTGCATCATGAGTTTTGGGATTATGCTTTCTGAATATCATAGGGCTGAAGTCTAACGTGAGTCTGCTCTTGTGTTTGTGTATCACCCAGGATTTTTATCATCTGGGCTATAAGTAGCTGGTTCCGCAGAGGTCCATCAACTCCAGATCCCAACACTCCCACTGGAGCTCCACGAGTGCCCAGCCGAAACCTCTTCACCAAGGACACCCTTATGGTATTCATAATCAAAAGTATAATGATTTTACATGTATAACTACATAAACAGGATATCTAATCAAGCACATAACCAAATTCTCCGTAAGATCTGGTTTGTAGCTGCTTTGATAATTCTGTTACCTGTCTCTTCACAGGATTTATATGTATATATCTCTGAGAATGAGATATTTACAGATTTTAACAACACAGAAGCACTGTTCTGGTACCAGCAAGATCTGGTTTATGGAGATTGGACCACAGGGGAGTCGGGAGATGGTTGCTATGAGCATTACCAAGAGCTGGACCTCTCTGAGGTTGGACACAAAAACTTTCTATAAATGTGAATGGAATAGATATGAGACATGCATGGTTTTGTAAGAAGTAACATTGATTTTGGATTGTACATGTTTAGCGGCACTGTCAAAATCCAAGAATACATTTTTTTTTGGCATGATTTGCTGATAGTCCGCCTCTGTTTGCTCGTACAGAGTGTGAAGCAGAATGGCTCTATATACATCCACATTTACTTCACCAAGAGTGGCTTCCACCCAGACCCCAAACGCAAGGGCCAGTACCGCAGACTGTCCACGGTCCATTCTACTCGAAGTGAGTGTGTCCAGTTTTTGGTTGTATTACTTTTCTCATTCACCTCTGTGACACTCGTGTTTTTGCTGCATACACGTTTGACTGTGTCAGCAGGCCTAAAATAACACATTATCAGTGCATGGGTGAGCCCTCTTTAAAGCCTAGAGCCCGTTTTCACACGCTTCCTCTTCAACAGTGCTCAACAAGTACAAGAGGAGGAAGTTCCTCAAGACCAAGAACCTGTTGACAGGAGAAACCGAAGCTGATCCAGAAATGATCAAGGTAAGTTGTTGAAAAAAAAAAAAAAAATTTGAGATTTGCCTCATTGAAATAAATTAATCAGTATTGATCTTGGTTTGTCCGCCATCTTCTTCCCCATGGCATTCATTCCTGTGCATTCTGGGACATGTGTGTTGTGAAGTTTCTAAAGTTTTGATATGTTTGTACATTCCCAGCGGGCTGAGAGTCATGGTCCTGTGGAGATCATATCCCATTGGCATCCCAACCTCACTATCAACATGGTAGACGATCACACAGCTTGGGTGAAAGGCTCTGTCCCCCCACCTCTTGACCAGCGTATGTTTTTTTTTTTGTTTTGGTGCTAAACTTCTCATATTTTTTAAACAACTTATTAAGCCTTAGATGAATCTAGAATCACCCCTGGTTAACCTGAGCACTTTTGTTCCTCTCAGATGTAAAGTTTGATGCAGTGAGTGGAGACTACTATCCCATTGTTTATTTCAATGACTACTGGAACCTGCAGAAGGACTATTACCCCCTAAACGATTCCCTGCAGAATCTGCCCCTCCGACTCGCCTACTGCCCCCTCTCCTTGTGGCGCT
The DNA here is from genome assembly GCF_001515625.1 of Sinocyclocheilus rhinocerous. Classification (NCBI taxonomy): domain Eukaryota; kingdom Metazoa; phylum Chordata; class Actinopteri; order Cypriniformes; family Cyprinidae; genus Sinocyclocheilus; species Sinocyclocheilus rhinocerous. The sequence continues at coordinate 652,500 of NW_015623656.1, forward strand.
GGCAGTTATATGCCGCCCAGAGTGCCCGTTCCCCCTGGAATTTCCTGGGAGAGGACACTTACGAGCAGTCAGATGAGGACCAGGATTCTGTTAAGGTTTGTACTGCACTCAAGAAAATATTTTTATTGGTTTAGAGATCCAAGTGAGAGATGGGATTTCTTTACCATTAAAATGTTTGAGAGCAAATGAGGGTAAAAAATGTTTATAGCTGTATGTATAGAAATTAAATGGTTTTAATATTTGTTTTTGGCACTTCTAAATGTAAAATATAGAAGATAAATATCACTATATGGATAATTGGTTTTAATCAATATTCCCTTTTTTTAACTTTTATTTTTTGAATTTGGCAAGTACAGATAAGTGACACCATTTGTTGGGTATCAGAAAATAGTACCCTACAATGCCATTACATCATGATTATACTGTAGCTTACTTATGTAAAGTATTGTTTGCATAATAACTTTTTTATAGCCATTCATTCTTAAGTTAGCAACGCAATATTTTAAATAGTCCAAAATAAAAATAAAAATGTATTTGAGGTAATTTAGACCATTTAGGAAAAAATTGACAATGTTAATGATAAAATTATTGTTAGAATATTTTGCATATTAATAAAACAGTGATAGTGCATATTGTCTTTTCATTGTCAAATAGATTTAGCTGTTGTGGTAAAATGCAGAAATAAAATTAGTTTTGGTTATTGGAACACTTAAAATATTAGTAGAAAAATCTGTATTGGTTGTAAAAAGAAAAAAAAGTGTTCAGTAGTGCTCATAAACACCTGCTCGGGTAGTATTTTCAATTGAAATGAGCAGACGCTTAGACACTAAACAGTCACAAGTTAGCAAGCAGATAATCTTCTGAGCCTAAATCATGATGATTAATTAGTGATGTAATGTTACGATTACAAGCAATGTAACTACTTTGAGAGACACCATTAAAATGTCTTGTGTTAAAAAAAAAAAAAACTTGCTTATTGTCTCAACAGGTGGCTCTACTTGAGACCAACCCCTACCTCCTGGGACTGACCATCGTTGTTTCCATCGTCCACAGCATTTTTGAGTTCTTGGCCTTCAAGAATGGTAAATAAATACTAGGGATGCGCCGATACTGAACTCCTGTACTCGTACTCGTTAAAATGCTCCGATACCAAACGCCGATATACCACACAGCATGTGATAAGTGCTGTATACTGACAAAGAAACACTGACAACAGACAGCAGAATGGAGTTATTAGAGAGTCAAAAACAAGTAAGTAAAACAATGTACAAGTTATGTTACTTAACGGTAGGGAGAAAGAGAGAGAGCGCACTTTTGTTGCGTGATCTTTGATGTTTGCTCACTTAGCACACGCATCATTTGGATTAAAACTAAATTGTAAAAATAAAACAACATTTACAGGGGCATTCACTATAAACAACATTTATTTTCAACCTTATATGCATACACGACTTTATGGCGAAAGTGAAACTATCAGCCAGTGTAAATGCACTAGGCTGTACTGTACTTGTCCCTCTCATTCTGCACCAATACAAATATGTGTGCGTTGCGCATGTTTTGCTTGCTTCATGAGTGTTTCTGTATTATGTGAGTCGCTTTGGAATATAAATCGCAGCACGTTACAGATGAAAAAACGCTACTTCTATTTCTGAAAGATTTATAACAAGTGGTTCCCTGCATCATTACAGCAAAACGCGTGATTACAGTATGGAGCAGCTCTAATGCTATTAAATTAAAGATGATGTACCATAGAGCAAAAAATTAACAGTGAAAGTAACTAAAACTTGTAACATACATTTTAATGGGCATAATTAAGTGTGAAAATAACTGAAGGATATATATTTTTGATAAATGAAGTTAACCAACTAACACATTCTTTTGGTTTTGTACCCAATATTTAAAAAATTTACAAATACAATGAAAATACCGGTATCAGTACTCGGTATCGGCAAGTACCAAAAATAAAAGTATCGGTATCGACCGAGTACTGGAAAAAGTGGTATCGGAGCATCCCTAATAAATACTGATGTATGTGTGTGGTAATTGATCGAGACTTGTGGGTTCTGGTGTCTGAGCTGCGTGGCGTCTCTCATTTCACTTTCTCTGCAGATATCCAGTTCTGGAACAGCCGTCAGTCTCTGGAGGGGCTGTCTGTGCGCTCCATCATATTCGGGGTGTTCCAGTCTCTGGTAGTGCTGCTCTATATCCTGGACAATGAGACCAATTTTGTCGTCCAGGTCAGCGTATTCATCGGCCTGCTCATCGACTTCTGGAAGATTACCAAAGTCATGGACATCAGGGTGAGATGATGCCACTGCCAGGCACTTTGGATGACTTTAGTTGTATGGCTAGGCTTGAATTCTTGGATCTCGATGTTGATTCTTGTTTTCTTTTTCTAGCTGGACAGAGAGAACAGGATTGCTGGAATTTTCCCACGATTGATATTCAAAGACAAGTCCACATATGTGGAGTCTTCAACAAAAATCTATGATGACGTAAGAGACCTTTTAGCTGCAATTTAAAGGTGATTGATCAAATACACATAATTTATTCAAACTTTATGAGAAATGTCTGTTTTGTTTTGTTTTTTCCCCAGATGGCTTTTAAGTATCTGTCCTGGCTGTTGTACCCTCTCTTTGGGTGCTATGCAGTTTATAGCTTATTATATGTGGAACACAAAGGCTGGTACTCTTGGGTGCTCAGTATGCTTTATGGGTTCTTGTTAACTTTCGGTAAGTGTAACTTCACTTCATGTTTGCAATGGCTGCATTCTGATGAGCATAAAAATGCTCCGAGTCTGTGGCAAATTAAAATCAGTGACTAGATGCTTGAGGAAAAACTCACAAAGGGGAATTCCACTTTTTCACCTTCAAGGCCCAAAGGATTTTCTACAGTTCTGTAAATAGAATAAAGAGAGAGCGCTGTCCGAAAGGACACACTGTCGCGTGTGAAATCCAGTCGTTAGCCTGAGGGCCGTGAATGCGTGTTGACACACATTCATATTTAATGGATTTTAAAGTGAAAGTAACAAGAAAACTTTGTTTTAACCCTCAGATATAGCTTTTTGCCATGTTCTGAGTTCGTTTGTACTTTACATTTATACAGTTGGGCAGATGCTTTTATCAGGGCTTCTGTGGGTCTTTACGTCTTAAAAATACCCCATGATTCACTCACCATCCTACAGTTCTGTAAATAGAATAAAGAGAGAGCGCTGTCCAAAAGAACACACTGTCGCGTGTGAAATCCAGTCGTTAGCCTGAGGGCTGTGAATGCGTGTTGACACATTCATATTTAATGGATTTTAAAGTGAAAGTAACAAGAAAACTTTGTTTTAACCCTCAGATATAGCTTTTTGCCATGTTCTGAGTTCGTTTGTACTTTACATTTATACAGTTGGGCAGATGCTTTTATCAGGGCTTCTGTGGGTCTTTACGTCTTAAAAATACCCCATGATTCACTCACCATCTCATTCTCACTGGAGCTTACGCTACACCTACATCCTACGTCATCTGCTGGAACGCCACTCTCTCGTGAACACACGTATGACAGTTAACGGAAGCTAGAGATTATTAATTTCTTCTTGCAAGATTATTTTTCTTACACAAACATATCGCTTTGCTTTAGAGAAGGCCTTTATTAACCCCCCGGAGTCGTGTAGAGCACATTTTATGATGGATGGATGCACTTTTTTGGTCTTCAAAATCTCATTCACTGCCATTATAAAGCTTGGAAGAGCCAGAACATTTTTTAAATATAACTCTGATTGTATTCGTCTAAAAGAAGAAACTCATATACACCTAGGATGGCTTGAGAGTCCGTAAATCTTGGGGTATTTTTCATTTTCAAAAATGAAAATTCTGTCATTAATTACTCATCCTCATGTCATTCCAAACCCGTAAGACCTCCGTTCATCTTCGGAACACAAATTAAGATATTTTTGATGAATTCTGAGAGCTCTCTGACCCTCCCATAGACAGCAAGGGTCCTTACAAGATCAAGGTCCAGAAACGTAGCAAGGAAATCGGTAAAATAATCCATGTGACATCAGGGGTTCAACCGTAAGTTTACGAAGCTACGAGATTACTTTTTGTGCGCAAAGAAAATAAAAACAATGACAATCTCCTATCTTCGTAAAATTACGGTTAAACCCCTGATGTCACAGATTTATTGTACATGAGATGCAAAATGAAGATTTGAAGTGAGTTTATGTTTAAAACAAGAATGTGTCAATGGGGTATGAAAAATATTTTCCATTTTAAATAAATTTATTTTTCTGAGCCCATTGGTAGATATTTGCTCTTGTTTAATCATAAACTCATTTTGAGACTTGTTTTCTTATGTTATTTTGCTTCACGTTTAAAACAAGAATGTGTCAATGGGGTATGAAAAATATTTTCCATTTTAAATACATTTATTTTTCTGAGCCCATTGGTAGATATTTGCTCGTTTAATCATAAACTCATTTTGAGACTTGTTTTCTTATGTTATTTTGCTTCACAAGTAAATGCATTTTGATCTTTCAACATTTGCACTGGAAAACAAGACACAAATGCTGCAGGAAAAACAACTTTTTTTGCAGTTTTCTTTACTTTAAAGTATTATGTTTATCCTCATAAAACCCACAGAAACCTTGTTTTATCCAAAGTGACTTGCTTTGCATTCAAGATAAACATTTTTATCAGGTCTCGCTTTTCCCTGGGAATCAACCCCATGACTTTGGCATCACTAATGCTTGACTGTTAGTAGTAGGAGCTATAGGAACTTTAGTGTGAAATTCTGTTTGGTGATGCTATTAGTGCTGAAATCAGATATTTTAGCTTTATAAAATGACAAAATGTCTGTCATTCAAATATATTTTGTCAAATCACTGTCATTCAAATGTTTTATAGATCCTTCACAATGGTTAACTAAGTAACTAATGGTTTAATTATACTGACAACATGCTTTGCCTGAGCTTTTAGACCATTTGGATGGTAAAAAAAAAAATAAAATTTAAATTTGTGCATGTAAATTTATTTGAACAGCCGTTAAAGCAACACACATTTTAGCTTCCCACCAGGAGCGTTGCAGGTTTCCGTTGGCATGTTACATTAAAAGTGGTCTAGTTAGACCCCTGAGTGAGTCCTCAAGACAGACTAGTTGTTCAGGTGTCCCACTGATTTGAAATTGTTGTTTCACACATCCTTATTACTTCTCATTAGTTCTTATGACATGTCCAACTGTAAAAAAAAATCCATCCATTTGCCATGTTTTGAATTATAAATGCTTCGTTTTTCCTAAAGGGTTCATCACCATGACACCGCAGCTCTTCATCAACTACAAGATGAAGTCAGTAGCCCATCTTCCTTGGAGGATGCTCACCTACAAGGCCCTGAATACCTTTATAGATGACTTGTTTGCCTTCGTCATCAAGATGCCAATGATGTACAGAATAGGTTGTCTCAGAGATGGTACGTGCTTAAACTTTGAATTTCTCAATATGATTGCTTCAGTGTAGTGTCATGTTAGTAATATCTAGGTTTAATTGAATGTACCACCATTTCTCCACAGATGTGGTCTTCTTCGTCTATCTGTATCAGCGCTGGATTTACAGAGTGGATCCCAACCGTGTGAATGAGTTTGGGACCAGCGGAGTGAACCACAGCAGTGACAGCCCAGCCCAGCCAGCAGCTGCCGACACAATCGCTGCCATCACAGATAAACCAGAGGGGGAGAAGAAGAATGATTAACCTCTTTTAACCCCCTCCCTTGCCCTCTAGTCTTGTGAAGGTGTAATAAGGCATCTTCAAGGCTGAGTTTATGTTTAATTGTCAGGGATGGGAACTGGATTAATGGTATTATGTAAAAGACTGCAGATAAAAAAAAAAAGTTCAGTTCAGCGTTCCTCCTTTGTGTGGGATCCACAGGAAAAAAAAAATGGATATATTTAATGTAGACTTCCTAAAATCATTCTTTTTCAATATCCCATATTTTTGCAGTCAAAGTGAAGTAAAATGTGATGTACTTTATTGTATATTTTTGGGTTGGTAACACTAATAATTTGAAGGGTTAGTTGGTCCGTAATTAAATCCTATTGGCTAGAGTGAATAGGGCGATTGCAGTACATATCATTTTGTTTTTTGACGTACAAGAGCGAGGAAAAGAGGCTCAACGCAGCCTCGCCGGTCTCCTGATTCTGTGTACTTATTTTCTGTTCATTCCATGTGTGAAGGGGTACCAGTTAGCAGTTGTGTAGTGTAGGACGGAGGTGGCCAAGAAAAAAAAAAAACAGCCAATTCTGTTCAAATGCTACCTGTGTGCGAGACAGAGACTTTTCACGTTTTTAAAACAAGAATTGATGTTGAAAACTTGAACAAAAAATAAAGAAATAACAGCCTTGTAGGCGTTAATATATAATTATATTAATAATATTAATAACTATGATCATGATTTTTTTAAGCCTCTGAATTTTCTTTTGTATGTTCTAAAACTGTACAGCATGTCAGCTTGTAAAACTTAATCATGCTGACATCAACTGTCTAGCAATAGCTAAATTGCCAGTCCTCTCACTGAGAACTAGTTTCATTACATTCACACTCCATAGCTGGACCACCATGTGTCAACGTCCGGTTCGGCTCGACACGTTGACTGTCCAAGAATGCGTGAGATGAAATGCCTGGTTTGTCTTTTTGTTTTTTTTGGTGCCGTACTTCTGAATTGATTGGGCTTTTTTTTTTGGTACGTTCCAAAATTTGATCCCTCATGTTTATAGTAAAGCATAAGTGCAGTTTAAATTGGACATTGTTTTATTCATGTCTCAAGAGTTGTGCATTTGCATATTTGGCTTTTTAAAGGTGTGACATTGGGCTCATAAAAAATATGTATCAAAGGAAAATGGTAAATTTTGCAAATATTTTAAACCGAAACCACTTAAAGAATCGGGGCAAGTTAAACATTTGATTACACCATATGATGTGCATATTTGCTCCTCTGGTTTAGCACAAATCGCTCTGCCTTAAAAATGTTTAGAGGTTTCCCATGAAAAGACTTTTATGACCATAACTACTTTTTTTATATTTAAATCGTAATAAATATGAAATAATATTAAAATGGTAATAGGAGAATTGCTTGAACAGGTTGGTTTTGGTATAAACTAATATAAACTAGCAGATTTACATTTGAGCAACATCTTGGGCAAAAACAAAGCTTACTTTTTGCCTATTTGTGGTGTTTTTATAATTGAGAAATAAAAACGTGGGCCATGAAAAAGAAAAGATATTGATTTCTAGGTAACATTTAGACTTTTGGGGGCCTAAAATGTATACGAGATAACTTTTCTCTACAACCATTTCTGTAAGGTCTTGCCAGAATTTGATGATACACATTGAGTCACCAATCTAAATTTATTTTCACTATCATGTGTTCTGCCTTTTCACCTACTGTATGATATAACCGAAAAATGGTAAAGGGAGATGCAGAAAGCAAATTATTTTGTATAGAGCTGTGACCACATTCACAAATGTAATCGGGTTCGATATGCACTCGGATATTTGTAGATGTTGTGCTGACACCTAGCGGCATACATCATGCAGCATTACGTAAAGATTTTCAGTCACCGATGTCATAAGAAATGCTCTGCTCACACTCTATTTGTCATAATTCATTTATTCTGCGATCAAAGTTGTCCGATAACAAAGCAGTTTACGAAATAAAGTGCGTGAAATTCAGCTGTTCAACATGGCGGCCGCAGGCGACCCGCTCCATGTAAAACGAGTAATACATAGGATACCATACGTAATAATTGTCAAACATTTTGCTCGTTCCTATCCTATGTGGGTAAAACGTGCTTCCTTACGAAAAAAATAAGTAACTCCAACAACGTTTATTTACTAATTAAATAGAGTAAAACGAATTCTGTTGAACGTCTAAACTCTTTTATTTGTATGCTAAATCAATGTTCACCTCACATTTTTTAGTAAATATAAGCTCATACATTTTTTTCAGAAATATTACAAATCACACAAAAGGCCGGCTTTAAACAGAAGAAAACATTTAATTAAACATCTTTTGATATTTAAAATAATTTTGCTTAATAAAAGTGTTACGAAATTAAACTTACAAAACATTACACTAAAAAACCATTTCAAAATGAAGATATTTTGTGAGTCTGGAGGGTCCATGTGGTGGTGCAAATTCACAATAAAATGGAAAGTTCATTAAGGAGCTGGTCTGCGGTGGGTCGGATGCTGGGGTCGCCGTCCCAACACAGATTGATCAGTTTTTGACACTTTTGTCCAAGAGAAGACTGGATAAAAACATCCCTAGTGATGGAAGGGCGCAGATTATACGCCACGACGGCGTACAGAATATACTGTCTGTCCCCCTCATACGGCGGCTCTCGGGTGAGGAGCTGCCACATCGTGATGCCAAACGAATAAACGTCGGCGCGCGGAGAAACCTCCTCTCCCTTTAGCAGCTCAGGCGCGCGGTGCGTGAACGTGCCACCGATTTCACTCAGGTGCGTCACGGTGTCGCTTTTACTCGATAGTTTGAAAGAGCACCCAAAATCTGCCAGCTTACAAACACCCTGTTCTGATACCAAAACATTGGCAGGTTTTAAATCCAAGTGGACTATGCCGTGCGCGTGCAAATGCTGGAGCGCACGCGCAATGTCCATTGAATATCTCACGCATTTGTCCATAGGCAACAGGCCTGCGAGTCCGTAAATGACCTGCTGTAGGTTTAGGGCGCCGGCGAAGTCCATTACAATCGTCCCGATGTTGTCTTTGGTGCTGAGGTGCGCAGGAGTGCACGTGGTGGCTGCGATCACGCGCACGATGTTTTGATGGTGCAGGTGCGCTGCATTGAGTTCCGCCCAGAAACTTTGCCTCGAAGCCAGTTTGTTTTTCACACATCTCACTTTCTTCACAGCAACAGTCTCGTCAAAGTATGTGCCTTTGAACACCGTACCGAATCCACCGCTGCCGATGGGCTCCAGAGCCTGCAGCTCTCGCCAGTGGATCACAGAGGACCAAAGTCTGTGCGCGATCTTACCGTGAAACGCGTTTGTGGGCACACGCAGTGTAGATCCACTCGCTGTTTTGGATAGTGGGCTGCTGCACGCGCCAAACTCCAGCCCAAAATCCTTTGGCAGCAGTCGGGTGATGGGGATTGGTGACGGCATAGTGCATGGTAACCGTGAACCCAAGTGCTGCTGTTCGTTAATTTGGGGCTCTGCTTCGCGTGGGAGAATTCACGTGATCATTTTATGCACGTCTGTCATATGACCTTCACGAGCCGAGCGAAAATGTCATGTGATTTAATTTGTAT